>NC_048280.1:8516483-8816483 GCF_009762535.1 Notolabrus celidotus | reverse complement strand
TTGGCTCTCATTGAAGCATCACAAAAATTCAGCCAATGAGGCGAGCTTGCCTCATATGAGTCAGAGAAGCTGATGCAGACAGCCAATGAGGTTTTAGCAGCACAAGATCAGCCGAAATCCTCTATAATTTCTCTCTGCATAGGTTTTGACAGTTTTATTAATCATCTTTAACATTAAGGCAGTCTATGTTGGAGCTATATCACAAACAGTCACATATTATTAAAAAGGCTTTTAAATAAATTGTATGAATGTTAAACAAACAGCAGAGTCCTGTGGTCACAGTAGTCTGTCTGTCACTGATACTACACTGGCCTCCTGTGTCAAAGCTAGTGGAGATAGCCTTATCAGACCAATCACACTCCACTCAATGACCACCATAAAGCACTCCAATAGCCTCCACACAGTCAGCACAGTTAATCATTGAACCGTGCATCGAGTAAAAATCTGGCATGCTCAAACAGAGGGAATGTCACAGAGCAGACAGGGGATGCTGTGTCTGACTGAAAGGACATTTTTTGGAGGGTAGAAATTGGGAGAAGAGGTGGCGGTGGGGAATCTGTGTCATGGGGCCAGTTAGGAGAAATTGGTTGTGTTGGGTAAGTGGGTCAGGGCTCCCTTACCTTCTCTACAAACGCTGACTTTGAGCACCCCGGTGCCGAGACAGTCTCCAGCCGGAACACAGAAGCCCTCGTTAGTGGGGTTTTCTTTGGGGCTCATGAGGACGTCACTGGGAGGGGCGAAGCGGTACGCCTGGATGCCTTTCACCTCCACGTCTTCCACATAGGCAAGATGGATCGACCTACGGAGACAAAACCAGCTCAGTGTTAAAGAGTCTACATAAAGAGCACAAGAAGATGAATATGAGCATTTTCTATAATCTTCAGCACAGTTGGTTAATATTTGATAGCACTTCCTGTGTAGTTTCTCTTTACGGTGGCCTGAGATCATCCAAGTCACGTTCTTTCCTTTCCCACGTGTGTTTCTCTTTATCACAGCCTTATCAGGAGGTGTAATTACCACAAACTCAAGTTCTTATCAGTGGATGTGTATGCATTTTGAGTTTGACATAGCTGACAATTTCCTTACTTGAACCTCACTTGAAGTTTTGGTCCCCGCCCTGCCGGGATGCTTTGACTGTAAACAAATGTTCAACCACACAAGCAACACGAGCATACCTGCAGAGATCAGCAGCGAAGATGTAGAGCAGCTCGTTCCTGTTTATCAGAGGGTGGAAAACTGCTCCATCCGTACCATTAATCATGTTGCTCTGATTGGAGGACCACCATGACATCTCCCTGTTGGTTAATAAAAGAGAAAAAGATGGAGTGAGAGGTGTGCTTCTTTACTCTGCAGCAACTAAATGTTGTAACTTCTGCCATACTTTATTCATTTCACGTCCACAAGTATTGTTTTTTTTTTTTTTTTTTACATTTTAGTCCGTTTGAGTTGCTAGCATTAAGATTGCAGCTTCCCAAAATACATGTAAATTTTGTTTTACCAGAATAAAAACAGTCTCAGTACCAGAGTAGATTTTACTAATGATAAAGCAGGACCATGCAAAGCCTCAAATAATCCCATTAGTGAAGTTGAAAATCAGTCTATGTTTTGCATTCTTCTAAAAAGGTGACTAAGATTATTGTGTAATTTTAGAGTTGTTTCAGATTAAGTTTCTCATTACTTCACTGTTTTAGGCTGGAACGGCTCATTTATCAAATATTTTACACTGAAAGCAAAGATTCAGTCCAAAGTCCAAAAACACTGATTTAGCGTGAGAAGCAAAACATACTTCTTAAGGAGCATTTTGTCTCATTATGATACCTTTAAAAAGTTAGGAATCTGAATCCCTGGTTACTACCTACACGTGCTGATTTCATTCAAAGTACAAAGTCTCTGTAGATGCCAAAAATTTATTCTGCAACGGTGTTCTAACTAAAACCAGGGAGCAAAGGCTCTGCTCTGTGTGGGAGCTGAAAACTGTATCCTATCACAGAGGAAAACGTCTTTTTTTTTCTCACAGATACTCAAAGCGGTCCGACATTCGCCTGAATCTTTACCTCAGGCCGTTCCACGAGTCAATCTTTCCATAATCCAAGTAGTTCTCCTCGCCCGTGTGGAACACAAACTCTCCTTCATGGGTGCCATTTTTCTGCAGAAAAAAAAAAACAAGGGACACGAGGTTCAGACGGAGATGCTGCTGTGACGGACAACTGTAAAGGGTACAGTGTAGAATCAGAGACAGTGTTTATATTCCAGAATCATGGGAAATATGGAAGAAATGCTGCTTTGTGTTTGTCATTTTCATGCCTCATAATGCATTTTCACATGGTTCTCATTCACAGCAAGACAAGTATTTGATTAAAGAGCACAATAAGAGTACGGATTGGTGGGTGTTTTCCACTTAACTGCTTTGCCTTCAAATGAAACTACACTCACTGATTTTAGGGGGTATTCTTTTGCATTCAAGTGTCATTTGTACAGTCAACTTTCGAGTACTCAGTGAGTCATCAAAATAAATAGCATAAGATGTCCAATTTCATCTTCTTCTTCTTTCCACGCTTGATATCATATCTTACAAAAAAGGCTCCAACTGTCACATTTTAGAGACTCAAAGCTGTGGTCCGTTACACAGTTCTGCTGATAGAAAAGGTAATCCAACAGTCACTTGTTGATGACCTGATCACTAAAGGTTCTATTTTTAAACCAAAAATGCTGCTCTCAGGATCACAAGGCACTAACTGTCACCGCTGGTACAAAGTTGCAGACGTTGCTCCATAAACAGGAAGTATAAGCACCTACTGTCAGCATGCGGTTAATCTCACTTCTCCTACGTGACGTTATCTTAGACTCGCACATGCCTGTTGTTTAGTAACCACAGACAACCAACACACAAGAGCTCTCTCCAGGTTTTGCACTCAATGGCTTCAGGACCACCAAAGAGAGCTATATTTTTCTTTACCTTCCACATCAGCCCAAAATGCTCGTCCACATCAGGCTTCATAGAGTGGATCTTTGTGAGTAGAGGGTCCTTAAAGCCCCACAGGACCTCGTGGACAGTGCGGGTCATAAATATTTCAATGCCCAGACTGTTCATGTACATGGAAACCAACGTTCTCAGGAAGAAGGAGTAAGAGTTCAGCTCGTTCATCACCGCCTGAGGAAGACACACAATGAGAGAGAAAAAATTAGACAATAGAGACATTGTCTCTCTACATACACACAAATCAGTTCCTGTTTGCAAGTCCTTTTTGTGTCATCTAGGTCCACATGGCTTATTTTCTTTGGCCTGAAATCCCTGTAGTTAGCTTTGCTGTGACATTTTGGTATCTTGAATAACAAAGCAGACAATGCCCTGGCATGTGCAAGAGGAGTAATAATGTGTGGGAGAGTAAACGAGAAACACACATGCCAATCATGTGACTTCAGCTCAAACCAAAGGGACATGATTAACTAGTAGCTGCAGGTCATAATAACACACATTATCCTGCACAGACGTTGTGACTTACCACAAACGGGATGTTGACGGTCCTGATGATGTCCACCTCTGGGTCGCCCGCCGACTTCTCAGGGACAAACACAAACGTTTTGGGGTTCAGGGCGTAAATCTTGGTGCCGTTCTCCAGGAAAGTTATGTTTTCTCTCGGCCTGTACTCCCTGGTGTGGAAAATGGACATCAGCCAGTCAGTCCAGATGTCTTTTTGTTTTGTTTTTATACTGTACTAAAAAAATCAACCAAGATGGTGTTCCCTAAACAAGACCTCTACTAACACTGCAGCAATGATAACAAATGTCTTTTTCCATTCACAGCTGCAGCTCTGCTGACACACACAACATTCACACACGCACTTTTTGGTCTTTATTCACACCTACCTGTAAGTATAGGGTCCGATCTGTTTAACAGTTGCCTTCCCGCCTGCCAAAAACACCTCCGGATTGGTCACATTGAAGAAGTAATACTCCATGTAAACGGGTGGAGGTGGATTCTTCCAGGCATCGAACACTTGGCTCTTCTCTGTCAAAGTCATTTCCTATTAAAGAAAAGAAGATAATACCAACTCAGATTGAGCAGACAGCATACTTTTAAGGTGAGGTTATTGATGAATTTGCAAAGTTTTAATTTCACACTTTAGATAGTTTGAGCGCTTTTCAAAGCTCTTTGCTGTTGTGAATGAAGGCCATCCGAGTGCACATATGGCACTTTTCTGCAAGGGGCTGGTGCCATGCCAAGACGTCAAGGACCCAGAAGGAGGCAGAGAAAAGTCCTTCTTAGCCTAAAAAAACTGTCAGGACAGGCAGAAAGTCTTCTGCACCCAGTCTCTGACCTCAGCAAGCTGAGACAAGAATCTGACTGAGGGCTACTTGTCAGCCCACACAATCCAGAAATATGTTGCAGTGATAAGACACAGCACTGCTGCAGCATTAGCCATTACAACACAGGTGAGTTTTTGTGTTTACACTCTGCAAGTCAAAGCAGTCACAGAAAGTGGCAGTGATGATTTCACTGGGCTCCTGTGGAGAAAAACAAGCCTTACAGTAGAAGTCAGTGCTAAGTAGCCAAGTGTGATGTAAGTCTGGCTCTGGCTGCCACATGTCTGAACATGGGCGATGCTAACCTTTAACTACACCATTCATCGGTACAAAAAAACAGGCAGTGTGTTTTCTGAAGGTGTTTGACATCCAGGGAAAATAAACGCTCTTTCCATTCTGAAGGTGAATTTTTAACGCCTGGACAGCAGAAATGACCCACTTCCTTTTATGTCTTTTTCATGCCGAGTCCCTGAAACTCTCTCTGAAGTGCACCTCACTGTACTCTGGGGACAGAGAGGCTATACATTGTCTTCTGCAGGGACTTGTTGTTGAGAAAATATAGCTTAGGGCGTGGCTGCCGCTTCCTGTTTGTGTTACTCAAACGTCTCTTTCTGTGTAGAATTGTTTGCTGGTTTTCTTGAAAAATGTCTTCCTTTGCTACTTTTCAAAAGACCTGTGTGGGATTAAAAGAGGTAAACCATAATAACAGCTTTGTTACTTTAAAGCATTAATAAGATAGGAACTGATGTAGGATTCAGACAGTGCTGCTAAAACGTTACAAATACTTTCATCACCACTTCATACTTTTTTTCACCTTATATCTTCATTGTTTCACCGTAGAAGACAGGTTCATTATATGATTCAAGAAAATTGATCAGCAATTTTTTGATACCCCTAACTCCAGCAGCTCTAGAAGAGTATTACTAAACTAAAACCTGACCAATATGGGTTTTTTGTGAGTGATACTGCTACCATTCATAAAAGGGAAAATAACCCTTACTTTACGATATGAAGGCAATACTGGGTATGTTCTGAAGCATCTGATTTCTCAGTCGTTTCAACAGAATACCGGCCTCAAGTGGTTACATGCCACTCTAACCACACACAGCCAACACACAACTTTTTCTCCGTTTTCTAAATCAAAATACGGACAAACCATGTCACACTGCTAGATGCCCGTGTATAGCATCATAGCAGCACCACAGCTAAAGCCCAGACTAGTTGCATGTGGCTGTGCTACAACTTAAACACAGTGTATGACTGGCGTTTTGGGCCAACAATAACAAAAATATACATAATTTGTGAAACCTATCAGTAATTCTGGTGAAGCAAAGGTGATATTCAATTGTTTAGTTGACTTAAAGCTAGGGTTGGTAGTCAGATTCAGATAAACTTTTTGTTATACTGGTTAAAATGATCTTTATGTCCTGATGGCAATCAATACATAATGTTCTTTAAAAAAAGAGTAAAAAAAAGCCGCTATCTACAGCCGGAGTAAACCTGGGAAAACACCAACCAATCCCTGCCATCAGGAGCCAAATTATGAAACCAATCAAATCCCGTCCTGCTGTTCTGCCCGCCTCCTGCGAGTACATTTCATGTTTGTTTGTGTTTTTAACTTTCACTATGATAATGTTTTGGTGTTTTCTTACGCTGAGTGAGACATGAGTTGACGTAGTGAAAAACTCAAACGTGCTGAGGACCGGTTTTGAATCTGTCACAATCATATGGTCAAATCAGCGGCGCTTGTGCATGTGAGCGGGGGCGTCATTTTGGAGGACCTCCAAGGGGGTAGGGGTTAGACGGAGTCCTGAGGAAATGCTACATTCAAATTCATGCTAGATTTCCGTGACTACCAACTCTAACATTAAACGCTACACCTTTGGTCAGTACAGTACATTTTCAAGGTGGTTTGAAATTTGAACCTTCCCACATAAATTGTGAACTCATTTGGCACTGAGGTGACTTAGAAAAAAGCACTGCCTTCGCAAAAAATGGTTATCATGATAGGGGGGAATCACGAACATGCTGACAAAGATGTCCTAAGATGGCTCCATATTGGCCTGATAATACCCGACTCCTGATATATCTCTCGGCCTCTGGTGCTCAGCAACTCTTTGAACATACTGTATCTGTCACATGTCTGTATCTCTTATCAGGTCTGATTTAACAGGCGTGTTACAGGACTGAATAATCAGCTGAGTTGATGTCAGAGCTGTGAATCTACTCTGAATGAAGAAATGGAGAAGTGACTCTTGAAGGACCTTGAAGTGTTTAAGCAGAGGGATTCTCCCGGGACTTCCTCATTCTGCTGTTTAATTAAGAAATCAGGAAAATCGTGTATCCAAAAAGAAGCTTGTGACGGCGATGAGCAGTCAGCGCATTAGGACTGTATGTCAAACAAGAAGTGACCCAGTTTGTCCCCCCTTTAATAAACAAAATGCACACTGTTGCACTTTTGAAACAGGTTGTGCTCAGAGCATTGAAATCTCTGTGTTTGCCAACCTTGAACAAAGGTCTGTGGAAAGGCCTTCATGAGAGTTATTTGAAAATCATTTATCTCTTTGAAAAACCTTGATCTATCACAAACAAAAAGACATGTGAGGTACAAAGTGGAGCTGTTAGTCAGGGAGTAATCAAAATACAGTGTTTTTCACTCGCTCATGGAAAGCGCTGGGCGGTTTTGAAGGACTAGTAATCCAAACAACTGGGGTAATGTGCACTGTGCCTTAGTCAAACAACTTCAGGCACAGTTTAGGTGTGTTGGGACAAGATCCTGCTTTGATCTGCATTAAAGGAAAACAGTAAAAAGTTAGTAAAATACGTCATTTATATAAATGTCTCCTCTGTTGATGATTTTGCACTTGAGGTGCATGTAAATGACACATTTATAGGAAAAACACACTGTGCTGCACCGGTGTGGCCTTGTTCTTGAATGCTTGAAGCTCAATTACTTGTTCCGCCTTGAAAAGGGCTGAGAGGAGTGGCATAAGTGTGGGTGTTTGTCTTTAGTCAGGTTTCTTTTTCAGGATAGGCCGAGGCTGGAACGACAACAAAGCCCTGCAACTTTGCTCTCAGGCTAAAAATCATGCCCCAGAGGCTCACAACTCTGTCAAATTCCTCGCTTGGCTCTTGCGCTGCTGCCTCCCTCCACACCCTGCTCACTAGTCATTCAGAGTCTGCGTCCTGAAGGCAGCTTTGACTTTCCCCAAAACAAACCAGGCTACATCATTATCACACAGAGATTCATTCAAACATCAGATTAGGTAGATTTTTTTGGAGGGGACTCAGCATGTTCGTGCCCGCCTAATTCAACAGGAGGACCATGGCGGAAGAGGATTAGCTATGCTGTCATTTCATGTAATCGCCGGCCACATCAGAATTATGTCCCCTGTTGGTGAACTTTTGGCTAACTCTTTTAATTTGGATCCCCTGGGATGATGCTGTGAGTCAGAATGAGACACAAATGAGACCCAGACCTAAATTTAACTCCAGGAGGGGGAAACCGTGTCAGCCAGATAGCTGTTTGCCAATCCTCTACTTGGACAATAGCGTGTTTTGCTGCTCCTCACTTTTTTCTCATCTCCTTAAGAAGTGTGCGTGTGTGCGTGTGTGCGTGTGTGTGTGTGTGGTTGTCTGGGGTGACTTTGTGAAGACGCAGACAGATTTAAAAGTACAGATAATGAGTTTCACAGATCATCCAACACACTGACTCATGTCCGAAAGAGGAATGTGTGGTATTTTAAAGGGAAGAGGACAGCAGTGGGAGAGCAGGGTGGGGATAGGATGTCAGCTGCCAACACCCCCACCCCACTGGGCCACCACCCCATCACTCCTACATACCTTAAACTACATTAACAAGTAGAAATTGAGCTTGACCAACCTCTAATTATCAATCAATGACTAGATATGTAACGGCGTCACTGTCTGCATTAGTCGAGAAGTTGAACTGATTGTTGTTTCTGTACAAATGTCGGACCAAATCACACCTACTGAAATAAACAATTCAGTTACACGCCTCAGTGTAATTGTTGTGAACACGATTGTTAAATTAAAGCATAAGTTTCTCATTTAAAACAATGTATTCAAGAAGATTTTTCAAGACAAAGTTGGGACTGATACCTCAAAAATATAACAATCAGCAGGTTTGGGGGCTGATATGTGTACTTACGGCCATTTCTTTACATTCATATATTATTTAGCCACTTAAATACACTCTTAAATCATCATGTATCTGCAGCTCCAGGCAAATATCCAACCCATGCAATTTCTCCTGTCAGAACCACTTTTATGCTCGATTTCCAGAGTGATACACGGCTGTCATTCATCTGTCTCTAACCAGACCGTGAAAAACTCACACTGTTTCCATCACTGGAAAGTCAGGGACGATCCTCTCCACTCACCCTGCCTCCCTTCCCCCATTGCTCAAGACCTGGCTGGTCACCTCCCCCCTTTACCCACCGTGTCTCTGCTGGCTGTGATTTCTACTATTACTACCGGTTACCCTCCTCAGAATACCAAAACACATCAAGGTGTCCGTATTTCAAACCCTGACACAGAAATGTGTCACCAGGTCATGAGCACGGTGCTGCACAGAAGATCAGAAAGCCCCATCAGACAGGAGAGGGAACATATCATACCCTTTCCCCATTTTATCAGAGTCCCTTTAATTTAGTAGCTAAATCATGTGGCAGTAGGTCAGATCATTTCCTATAGACACCACAGATCAGCTGAGGATTATGAACTGGATGTCAAGAGGGATGAAATGTCATTATATGGGGTAAGGTCATGATGAACTCACCTCTGAAAGTCACACAGACATTATGTTCCCCCATTCAGGACTTATACAGAGGATTTCTATCTACAGCCAAGCGTTTGTTAGGTCTTTGTAAAATGACACACACGCTTCTCTATAATGCAAGCTATAAGAACAAGACCCCGAAGCTGCACAAGCATGTAATGGGACTTACACGCTGCACAACCTCGGATCATGCGGATTCGTGAAGGGAAAGGCTTTGGATTCATCACGTTGAGCTAGAGATACAGAATGCAGTAAAACACAATACAGTAGACAGTAAAACTGAGAGAATTCTACACACACCGGAAGATCTTGTGACCAGAAAGATGCTGAATGCGGTGATTGACCACTGCAGATATTTAACATTTAAACACCCTCAGGTTGTGACAGATGCATGGGGAAGTGTGTGAAATCATCGTGTTTTTATGTGTAGAGAGGGTGTAACTCACCTTTTTTAACCGGCTGTGAATCATTGTTTGGAAGACTTGAGCCACGACCAGGGCGATCCCCACAATCAGGAGGTGAGCGCACACGATCCCGGTGGCGTAAATGGCACAGGATCTCCGAGTCATGATGCCGGGCGGATGTGTTTCCTCTCTTGGCAGATAAAACTTCACTGAAGTTGATGATAACCTCCACCAGACAAAGAATACACACACTTCAGATCTAGCGGTGTGTGGAGGTGTGAAATCCGGCGTCTTCTTGCGCAAGCAGCTGGAGGTTTAAACTTCTCGTTTCACCGCCCTGGAGTTGCTCTCTCCCCGGCGAGGCTTAGTGTACAAAAAACAACAACACAAAACGAGTATCAAAAATGTTGGCACTTTTCAGCAAAGATCCAAAGGTCACACCTAGAGAGACGGAGCAGTGACAGGGCTGCTCGCAGGCGGTGGTGAAGTGAAACAGCAGCTCTCAGCACGTAGAAGAAGAGCAGTGTCCACCTCCTCCTCTTCCTCTACGCATTAATGAACTCAGTCAGGCGAAAAGCGGCGTTTTGGGGCGGCTACATGGGCGGTGGGTGTGTGTAAAGAAAGAGGCAGTGATGGGGCTTTGCTAAACAGGGCTGATGTCACAGTTTAAATCATTATGGTCAAATTGAAACACTTATCATTTTACACTTTTATCCACCACTTTTGTCGTGTATATGCACTTATTTATGCACTATTTTGTTGTGGTTAAACTCCCGTTTCCTTGTATTCAAGAATCAAGAAGAATCAAGAAATCTTTATTGCCAAGTGAGCTTTCACACGAGGAATTTGACGTGGTGAATATGGACACTGGTACTTAACAACAAGACAGTAAGGAACAAAACAGGACAGTAAGGACAATTAATATATAGACCTAATAACTAACCTTACAAATTCTAAATAAGAATAAAAATACTATCTATTCAGACTTTATTTTAACTAGTGGGGCTATATTTGAAGCAATACAGCATAAAAAACAGCCAGGATTATGAATGAATTAGTGCCAGAGTGCTCATAGACATGCACGCGCCTGTGGTAGTAATAATGCACCTGTCTAATGAGCTTACCGGGGATGTGGTGGTGCACGTGCTCAGGTAAATGCTTTACATTTTTCTTAAAACATTAAACTCTTGAAGTGCATCCCTCAGCAGCTCTTTGACCAAACACACAGAGTCGAAGATGCTGGAGTTCCGTTACCTTTTTTATAAGACATTCCTCTATCTCACCTCATCGCGTCTCCTTAAATAAGCGCAGCGTGCACATGAATAATGCGCCATTCAGGCGACCAACTATCATTGACGTGAGCTCTTTGTCCGACCGACTCGAGCTGTGATTGGCTACTGCCCTCCCGGACCACCGTCTCAAGACCACCCCTCCTGCGCGCTGATTGGTCCGAGCCTGGTGAGTGCGATGTTGAATTTGATCGACTGATTTCGGGGCGGGGTTTCTATAAAGGGGGAACCGAAGGCATGTTTCTCTCGCTCTGACAGAAAGTGATGTTCTTGTGGCGGACAAGGAGCCCACGTAGACCACAGATGATGTAGTTGCAGAAAAGAAAAATGTAGATGAATCATGATCTGCATTATGGGAATCTCGTGTCTCATTAATTTAAGTCATTTCATATCTTTAAAAGTACTTCTATACCTTTCTTTTTACAGAGAGTATTTTTATTTGTATTAAGAACTTTGTTTGTGTTTAATTTTACCACAAAGTTCCATTCACCACGTCTAATTCCTTGTGTGTGCGAGCTCACTTGGCAATAAAGCTTTCTTGAATCTTGAATCTTGTATCTGAATCAAGAGGGAATATTAAAGCACATAAATAATATTTCATGAAGTTATCTTTATGTGGTGGAAAAATGACCCTGCAGAAAAAATGTAAATTAATCATTGTCTGCATTATGGGCATCTCATGTCTCAGTAAAGGCATTTCATATCTTTAAAAGTACTTCTATACCTTTCTTTTTACAGATAGTATTTTTTATTTGTATTAAGAACTTTGTTTGTGTTTAAGTTTACCACAAAGCTCCATTCACCACGTCTAATTCCTTGTTTGTGCGAACTCACTTGGCAATAAAGCTTTCTTGAATCTTGAATCTTGAATCTTGAATCTGAATCAAGAGGATATATTGAAGCACATAAATAACATTTATGAAGTTATCTTCATGTGGTGGAAAAAAGACCCTGCAGAACAGAAGGAGTGATACACAAAACAATGGAGGACACAATTAGCAAGAAAACATGTTTTAGCCAGACAAAATAACATTTCAGAGTAATATCTTTAAAATTTTATAAAGGATGCTTGAAAAAACTTGTTACTTAAGTATACTCATCATGCTCAACCACATATTCATAAACAGGTGTCCATCTTCTTTGAACTGTATAAATACAAAATTCCCCCTCTTTCTTACTTTCAATATGGTTCAAGATTTTCACATTTCCCATCAAGCTCTTCTCTTTGATTTGAATTAGGTAGAGCTTGGATGGAAAAAGCAAACAAGTAAGATCAAACCACAGTCCTATAAGACAGCAACAATATTTCTAAATAACAACTGGCAGTTTTTATTCCCAAATGTAGCTTCTGATTGTTGCCTGTACAGTCTGAAGAGATAGGATACCAGTTATGATGCAAAGTCAAGTATTTTAAGCGTAGAAATGTTTTTACTTTGAAGAGAAAATTAAACTTGCTGTGGCTCTCTTTCATGATTTTACCTGCAAAAGTATCATTGAGAGGAACTAGAGTACAAGTACAAACACTTCCCTATGAAAGAGGGTAGGGCCTTGTTCCTGACATAGCCCAGGGGCCTTAATTTTCAAGATTAAATGCTTGTGCAAGCAATCGCATTTAAGAGAAATGTGCCAGCAGTTCATTTTGAAATGACAATAAGAAGTAGTACATGACCTTGACCGTATTTGTCATTCTGCAATGATGAAACGTTTCCTTTTTTTTTTTTGCACATGTAATAAACCAGTATTTCAACAGTCAAGGGGATGGTGTAAATACAAACAGAAGGAAATAAGCAACGAAAACAACTTTTCAGCTACAGTCGAATGACTCCATTTGTTTCAGCACAGCAAACACGAGTCTGTGCCATGCAGCTTTTGGCTGCTGGTTGGACATTTCTCTCAGAGCTTTGGTCCAGTGGACATTGATTTTTGATCAGAGGCGATTTTTCTGTGTTCATTTATCACTCTGATCTGGTCCTATAGCAGCACAATACTTAGACTGACACCTTATCCACATTAGTATTCTTAGAGTATGCATGTCAGATTTCTTTTTGGGAAATGATTGGTTAAATGCTTTAAAATCTAGAGTTGCACCAACTAGTTTGTGGCTGTCTAAGTTACTTTAAACTAGATGTTTTACACCTCTAAATGCAGTCACTGCCTCACAACTAGAGGGTCATGAATGTGTAAACAGGATTTCTTTTGTAATACGATCACATTTTAATGCCACAAAAGGTCAGGGCTGACATTTTTCTAGGACTTTTTGATGCCCTGTGGACTGTGTGGCATTCAAAGCATCTAACTGGTGTGAAGCTGAAACGGGACACTGGGAATTGTGAGCCACCAGTCACCTTATTTACAGACAACACCAGCTGCTTTTACTCTAAATTCCAGTGTGCAGATACCAGGTTAAATCTGCCTAACTCCCGAGCTATACTAGTCATTCACGGATTCACCGTGCTCATTGACTGGAGTATATCTGGTGTTTGGTTACATCCTGTTAGAAAATGCTTTATGGGCAGTAATGGACGGCCTGAGAGGTGAGTACGGTCATGCAGAGGCCTCTTTCATAACCCATTCATAAATAAAGCAGGACAAAAGACAATTTTTTCCTCAGGAAGTGATATACATCATGTTGTTTGAAGTCTGTAACTGGAAGGAACTGACTGGGCTGGACTCTTAACATTAATGTAAGTGAGTGTTGCCTCATTGTACTCAGCCTTATGGTAACCTCAGAGGATGGGGGCTTCAGGAGGGGGGCGGCATCTGTTCAAACAAGGGGAGTAAAAAATGCTAAAGAAAATCATCAGGGGGGAAGGATAACAGTCAAGTAATGCAGCAACATTGTTTCTGCCAAAAGAAAGGGCCTGTGGGAGGGGGGTGAAGGGGGGTAAAACAGTTCAACCTTTGTGATGGTTTCTTTTTATGTTTGGTCAGCAGAGCAACACTGATTTCTTTTTTCTGTTTTTTTGTTGTTGGACTTGTTGGACGCTGAAGGCACCCAGCTTAGAAGGCCTACACAAAGCTATTTGATGATTTGTGTTTTTATGTGAATATCTCTATGTACAGCATCTTACAAGGGGTTCATGGTGAGAACAGGCCAGGCATTCACACACTACAACAAGGAGACTTTTATCCAGAGGCTAAATAATTTTGGATAAGTTTTTCAAACTAGTGTCCACTGTTCCCACAGATCATTCATTGTGTTCAAAAACATGTTTTGTCCCACACACTAAAAAAGTCACACCACTAGCTTTTGTTTTGCACTTTGAAGACACGGCTACAGTGCAAATGTGGTCAAACAGCAAGCACTTTTATCCAGATACAGATGTCCATTCATGGGTTTGGAGAAAAAAGTATTCTCTGAATGTTTCGTGCATTCTGCCTAGTCAGCCTTTTAGGGTGGACTGTGATAACCGTGCAAAATGGACTATGTGCTAACTCATGTGGGCTTTACTTCACATTGTGTTAAGGTCACCATCCTCACACACCCAGTAATTATAATGAGAACTCAGTTCAGAGTATGTCACTCCCCTTTCCACTTGATGAAGAGAAAGTTTGCAGTGATGGGAACTGTAAATCTAGTTTGAAGTCTAATGGGTGTAGTCAGACTGTAGAGGCCAAACATAAAAGCCTTTAACCTTTAGCATTGTAGAAGTTATCAAATAAAACATGCAGTATGCAAACAATGATTCATCTCTCAAGTTCTTTTACGGCACAAATAAAACTTCAGGCGCTTTAGCTTGCAAAGCTTTCTGGGGTAATACATACTTTTGCATGAAGATGGCAACAAGGACATGAATGTGATTGAATAAAGGTAACTACTGAACGACTGGGCATGCTGACTTCACTTGTCTAATCAAAACTCTATTGCCTTTGATGGCAAGTTGTTCAATGTAAATATAACCTTTCAAAGTAGGCGGTATTTTAATGATTGTCATAATGAAGCCACATGAAATGTGAAAACATTATGCTCAACATTGTGACGCAAACGTGCAAACACGACATCAGAGGACCTCTACTCAGCACAGTAGAGGGAACATAACAAAGGGCTGCATTAGAAAGCTTGGCTGTTTGAATAACAGCGCTCAACGTCAGCTCAGGTGATATAAAAACAACAGCAACTATCTGAAACAGTTGCCAATAAAAATACAATAGAGGCCAGTTGTGGCAAATTGGGTGTAGTCGAAACCATCCTGTACTATCTATCAGACATGAAGCGTGACAGTCTACAGTCAATCTAGCAGCTGTGTAAGGATGTAAAAGTGCAGGTTCAACTTTGAGCTTCATTATAAGGTCAGCATCTAAGATGCTTACAACAGCAATACAAAACACTGATGGTAAACACTTTGCTATTTAGCAGGTTCACTAACTTTTAGTTAGGTCATGTGCTGCAACTGGATTAGGATCACAAGATTCACCTTAAGATGGACACCACCAGGCAAAAGGTAGCCCAGGAGGCCCAAAACCAAGCATCATAACACTGTGACTCAGGAGCTTGAAAAGATGAACCTGTTGTAGAGAGAGCACAGTATGCAGCCAAGGACAGAGAGCAATGAGGGGTGCTCATTGGAGCCATATGTCCCATCGGGAATAAAGAAAAGAACTAAGAAAGGTTCACTATCTTAGTTCAGCGTTTTAGCATGCTAACCGTTTCAAATTAGCTAAACTCAACAGTAAAGAGAAACAGTTGTAGGAAGTTTGATCTGACTGACTTTTAAAACATTTAGAGAGCAAAATCTTCAGCCAAGTTTTCCTGTTTTTGATCACATTTGCAGTCTTCCACAGCAGAGCACGAAACATTTGGATGGCAGATAAAGATGGGATGTCTTTTTGAACTTTAAAATGATCGGATTTATTTAACTGATTATCAAGTCTGAGAACAAAACTGTTTCTTCTGGTTCATAGTATAAACGTTTTGCACTGTTAGACTGATATATGAAAATTACCTTTTAAAACTACATCCATACTGCCCTTATCTATGATTGGGCGGGTAAATGCAATAAAAATGGTGATCCTACCTAGATTTTTATATCTTTTTCAAAACCTGCCAATATACCTGAAAGCTTCTTTTTTTAAACAGCTTGATTCTATTATAATGCCATTTATATGGGGTTATAAATCACCTAGAATATCCAAGGCTCACCTTCACAAACCTCTTAAAAAGGGGGGTCTCGGCCTACCTATTTTCAAACATTACTACTGGGCAGCTAACTCCAGGGCTCTTACATACTGGAAATGCAAAGTAGGAGAGCTTGACAAGAACCCATTGTGGCTACAGTTAGAGGCCTCTGCGGCTGGTAACTCTTCACTTCCCGCTTTTTTGTTTTCTGGCTCTGCCTTGGCTGACAAGTCAGTTAAAAAAAACTTTATCCTGAATAATTCATTACGGATATTAAACCAAATAAAAATGGCTCACCAACTTTCTAATGATTTCATACATGCTCCCATATGTAAGAATCATTCATTTAAGCCTGGACAGTTGGATGGAGTGTTTGCAGTCTGGAATGAGAGGGGTATCAGAACCTTTCTTGATCTTTATATCGATGGTCATTTTGCATCATTTTTTCAATTAAGCACCAAGTACAACCTTCCAAATTCACATTTTTTTCGATACCTGCAAATCAGACACTATGTTAAGGATAAATGGCCACAATTTGAATCAACCCCTAACACACATTCATTCCTCAATGGTCTCTTGCTCCCCCCAGACTCCAGGCAGCTCGTATCAAAATTTGTGAACTGTTTTACAATTTCAGTTTCTTCAGATCATATTAGGGAAGCTTGGGCCAGGGATTTGAATGAGGAGGTATCCACCGAGTTCTGGGAAGAAGCAATGTCACGGATTCATTGTTGTTCTATCAACTCACGCTACAGATTAATCCAGTACAAAGTGATGCACAGACTGCACTTTTCAAAGACCAAACTCCATCACATCTTTCCTTCAGTGTCTTCTGAATGTGATAGATGCTCTTCTGCCGAAGGATCTCTGGCACATCTTTTCTGGTTTTGCCCTGTATTACACAACTTCTGGTCCTCCATTTTTGAGTTTTTCACAAAAGCCTACTCAAGAGACATTCAACCCGACCACAACCTGGCCATCTTTGGATGCTCTGCAGAGACTTTCAAGTGGTCATATGATATGCAGACTGCCTTGCACTTGGGGATGGTGGTTGCTAAAAAACTTATTCTCCTTACATGGAAGTCCACCTCACCACCCTGTTTCTTGCACTGGCTTAAGGACATGCTATATGTTTAACAAATGGAAAAGCTGCGTTTGCACAAACCCAACACACAGAGTAAATTTGAGAAAGTTTGGGGACCTTTTTTGGCACAATGTCACATTGACCCGTCAATATAGGAGGGAATTGGTGAGCCCTTAAACCTCTTTCCACCAACTATTCATGTCGCCTTACCTTATTGCTGAGTTGTTACTTTAGTGATAAAAATTATGAAACACTATTTATGTATCTCTGTGAACTGGCAGCACTGTTTTTGTTTTGTTCTTCTTTGGTTGTTTTTGTTTATTTCTCTCTGCTAATACTTATCAGTACCATACTCTTTGTTTGTTTACTTAGGTGTTTCACTTTGTATTGTATGGTGCTCTGTTTACGACATACTTCACTTTGTAAAAACGAAAAACTATAAATAAAATATTGAAAAAAAAAAAAACTACATCCCACATCATGTACAGTTTTTTTTCTCTCTAGTTTTCTATGGTTTGAAGAACTGTAGCTAATGTCTATCTCATAATGGCATGCTTTTCAAGGCATCTTAATTTAAACACAAAATTTTGGAGGAGCAGTATTTTTACTTGACCGCAAAAGTCTACCGTCTGTAAGATGACACGTGAAAACCGACCACGTCGTCCAGCAGTCACATTCCATCATCTGTCCTCCCTATAAGCAGCTCCCTCCTCACATCAACCCTACAGAAACAAGATTAACTCTTTCTGTAAACACTGCTTGACACGGTGAGCAGAGTTCGCCACCCCACAGGGCTGCACCGCTGTGGAGCCTGGTACTGAACATTAAGTCACGGTGCATTCGAAGCTGAGACAGCCTTTGTAAGGTCTCAGACTGATATACAGGCGTGTTTGTGGGAGTGGAGACTAGTGGGGAGTGGCAGACCTTTTCACTGGAGGTGATTAATGTAAACTGAGCCATTAAGGAGAATGGGAAGAGTACACTACACTGAATTTATTTCTGGATTAATCATTCCTTGCTCTCCTTGGAGAGGATCGCTGTGACCGAAAGAACTTGCTGTGTTCACACTGATTATTGAAAAGTTAGGTAATATGAGATACCTAGATTGTGCAGCAAGAATAAAAGCAGGTACTGAGATCGGCTCCAATATCATTTACCAAGGTACTTACATTTCCAGCTTCTTTATACCTCAACACAACAGTTTAAGGTTAAAATGTCATACTTCCAACTTCACTGATCTGGCAAATAACATCTCTACAGCTCAAGATGTGACAAAAGGAACACATCAACCTCATATTAAATACAATTAAGATTAAAGATTTAAAAAACAGTGCCCCAAAGAACAATCCAAGGCACACTGTAGTATTTGTGTTGAATTAAAATGCTGTAATTTTACTCTGACTTATATTGTAACAAGGTTTTAATCAGGGTACTGCCTTGGAATATTATTTAAAAGGACAGTTGCAGTTTTTGTATTGACTGAGTTGACTGTGCAACCACCCCTTCACAAGAAGAATGAAGCCCAGCAACCCTGAAGTATCCAAAGAGTCCCTGAAATTGATCAAAACGAAGATCTAGCAGCGCCTGTACTGTTGAGAATAAAAAGTTCTTGTCTACGTCAGGCTTTTGGTTAAGGTGGATGAGTCGGAATATCCATAAAACAAAATACACCAGCATTCATTGGGAACAGACCTTGCTAATGAATACCCGGAAATATGCAAAATTTGACCTTTTCAGGAATTGCATCACGCCTCAAATCATTAGTTAAATGATAAGAAACATAAACTCTGTAAAGGAGGTTGTTTAAAGTGCTGTTTGTCTGTTTTCACTAGGACTACTGGAAACTACTAATAAATAAATGTGATTGATGAAGCATATGTCACAGAGGAACCCATTATATTTTGATAAGATCCAGATCCCATACACAAGCAAACAATAAAGGTCAATCTGACTCATGCAAAAACAATATTTGACCAAACTGAAGTGTTTTAGTTTCGCACATTTACAAGTTATAGAAGTCTTGGGGATTGCATTGGCAGAGGTCTGTGCCCTCTGACTGCCTTTCTAGGAAAATCATATTTTCCATCACTGTTTCCTTTTATCAGAGGTTTGAATGCTTCAGTTGTATTATGTCCACAAACTGGGCCCTGGTCTGAGAAGTAGTGCAAGCAGTTGTTTATCTTGTCGTAACCAACTCCTCTATCCACTGTCCCTGATTTGCATTTTCATTTGCACAGATCCTATCAAATTTGTTAGAAGTTGTGCAAATCTGGAAAGATTTTATCTGTGTTGCTGGCCATTAAAAAAAAAAGTTATTTCTACAAATGTTTGTGATGGGATTACTCAAATAAATTTGAGGTTTACAGAGGTGAAATAATCCCATTATTCAAAAAAGAAACAAAGGCTGGAAAACAGCCCAAAAAACAACTGCAACCTTGTCTGGCAGGACACATTAGTCATTAATCTCAAAACATTTAGACTCTTTGACGGGAGGCCTTACTCAAGGTTGGGACCTTTGCGTAAACTGCTAACACATACATAAATTTGTTCAAGTTTGAAATCAGGCCTACATCAGCATCATGTAAATGACAATTTATCATATGACTACTTGACATGAACTAACAACCAAGGTGCTTCTTTGTTGTATGTTTTCTATATGTTTTGTCATGGTGTGACTTTCCAGTTTATTTACTAAACAGCAGTTGAGTGCCAAACTGACCATACAGTTCCTTTGTGCAGCGAGGTGTGGTTCATTTCCCACCATTCAACTAATATGTTTTGTAACAGGAGACAGCGGCTCATTGTTCCTGCACGAAGCAACAGTGTTAATTTGAGAAACCCACTATCACACCACATTACAAAGGTAGAAAAATAACACTGTTGGTCTTTATAAAAACCTGGTCTGAACACATGTTCCAGTGTTCCTCATGACTTTACACAGTGACCCTGCTTAGCCCGGCTGTAGCCCTGGCTGGCGTGAGAGGGGAGTTATGCAACAATCTATGCATTGTGTATAGGATGACAAAGCCAGCTCACAGTTTAGGATGCACTCTGGTTTTGTGAGGCCACAATACAGAAAACAATGACAGTAAAAATAAAGTGTAAAGTCATGAGGAGGTACTAAAAAGCTTCAAACTGGAATGTTTCTTAAATCAGAAATGGTGACAGGAAAAAAAAGTCTTGAAAATGTGTTCAATTACTGGAGTTCACTTTGATCATATTCAGTAATGAAAAGTTACATTTATTAACCGGATTTCTTACCTGAATACTTGATTCTGATTGGTCAAAACCCCTTGACATCTAATAATTTTTTTCATCCATGTGTGGTTGTGGGAATAGGTTTTTAGGGTCATTTTATATTTAGTGTTACTAGTTTTTATACTTACAAGCTCATTTATACATGAATTTAGTACATTCCATTTGTTTTACAGTGATTACGTATTCCATGACAGACCTCGTCTTCTTAACTACCGTGAGTTAGAAGTGACTTCACGATCCCACCGGCCCAGAGGCATCCTGGTTTCTTAGAATGTCACAACACTGAAAAAAACAAATCATATATAAATGAAAAAGATTATCTGTTGTGGCCTTGATATGTACACAGTTACATTTGAACACAGGCAATACAAATAATGAGATGATAACGCAATCAGAAGACACAACTGCAAGAGTAACAGAATAGTACTGTAGAGAGGTTACAGGCCTACAGGTCAGGGAGCAGGGACAAAGTTTCGACTGTTTCGCCCTGATTCATGTTTTCTCGTCAAACTGTTGGGTAGCATCTCTGGGAAATTCAGTCAGGTTATTATTCCATTTAAAAACTGGAGGATGTGATGCTAATTAATAATGAAAAGGCTTTTAAATAAGATTCACCAGAATAGGACCTTGAGCACAGGACACTGAAGAGGAGGAGGAAACTCTTCATGCAACACCTGTATTACATCCTGTGCAGATACTGTGTAAGAGAGTTAGGTACATCCTCTCCAAAGGATTGTGTTCTGAGGTCCCTCCACATCCTAAAGGCTGTTGAAGAGGGTTAAAAGTGGCCTTAAAGTCCTTTTCACTTAAAAAGCCATTGGGCTGCCAAACCCTCTGATTTTCACCATAAACAAAAACATTTCCTGTGTATCACACCGGTTTCCGTCAATTGTGATGAACCTCTCGATGAGAAGTAGAAAGTCTCTGGAGGAAAATTAATATTGTACTGTTGCTTTGTTACCCCTTACTGTTTTTGTAAATTTTATTGTGTATGTGTGGAATAAATAAATACAAGAACACACGTCATCAAACAAACAGTAAGGAGGGACTTCCCTTTAAACCCTTTCTGCACGAGATTCATGCATATACATAGTGCATATATGATAAAATAATGTAATCATTTTTTGTTTTTCGATCATGGAGAGATTTGTTTTGCAAATTGCATTCAATACTTCTGCACTGATCATATCAGTCTTACATGCAAACACAACGCCCTTATGTTTGTATGTGTTAAATGCACTGTAGATACAAGTAATCCACATCCCAATATTTACTCCCACATTTTTTTTTCCAAAGGGGCTGGGCTTTCCCAAGTCAGGCCATCTTCGGCAACCATTTAGAGAGCTGTTTGAAGACAATAACAAATGACCCAGGTGTCGCATTTCAATATTTATACATCAGGATGCATGAGAAGGAAATCCTTCTGGAGAGGAAAGTAAAGTGCGGTACGTAAAGTTTGGAGTAAACACAGTCTCAGGCGTTTCCTCACTGCAATCAAGGACACAGATAAGATGAGAGCATGGCCAAAAGATAAAAACATGATAAGAGAGCTCCTTGTGAGCTCTTTGTAAATGTAAACTTTGAAGGAGCTGAGAGGCAGCCTTATTTATAACTTGCGCACCATGTGTATATTTGAGTTCATCCAGACAGGAATAAATCAGATGTATTAGTGGTAGGATGGCAGGATTTACCAGTTCCTTAACAGATGGGCCAGTTGCAGCTTTGAAATAAGGAAAAAGAGCTACAGCTGACCACAATCTCTTAACAAACAAAGTTATTCAAGGGATCTAAATGGCAAAAAAAAGCCCAAGCTGGCAGTTTCATGATGGGAATCCACTCAAAATGAAAGGGTTCAAATATAAGCAAACATAGAACATCTAAATATGGGTGCTAGGTTTGATACATCTGGCAGTTGTAAAAAAGAAAGCAGGAAATTCAGGTCACCAGCAGACAAGAAAGGGGGAAGCAAAAGGCCTTACACTGACATTTGGCCTCTTCAGGTCACTGTGTGTCACCAAGTCTGACTCAAGTATGTAGGAGAAAGCTGTTAAAACACTTTGTGGGCCGACACAGGGTCACATGAGCGAAGTTCCATCTTCAATCTAAAGCTGGAAATTCCTCAGAGAAGTGGTGCCACACTGACGCAGCATGGCCATGACTACATCATCCACTCAGAGAGCCGCGCTGCTGCTTGTGTTACATCATGACAGAGCGTCAGAGCGGTCCTGTGACAGCACGAGGAATATGTAGGCAAGAGAACTACAATATGAATCTAACAGGGGGCTTAAGTTGAAGAGAACAAGGAATCTGAAGAAGGATGTATCAATACCAGGTTTCAATGATTGCTTTGAGACCAACTGTAAACAATGGGAAAGTGATATAATAAAAAACAGCAATGTCAGACATTAATAAGGCAAACATTTATTTCAACTTCATTTTAGGACGAACATTTGATTTTTAACTGTTTAAGGAACCAAAAATCGATGGTATCTTATAGCTAATTGTGCACAAATGAACATTCAAATATCAAAAGTGAATTCAAATGTCAGTGTTTTATGGCTGCATTAAGGGCCGACTGTGTCACTGAAACGGCGCATTAGACAGTTCACTGGCTGCATTCAAACTGTGTGCTAAGTCGTTTTGTTTCTATAAATAGGGCTCATCAACGTTGGAAGAGGGGAAACAGAAGTCCCTCTGTCCCTGCAGTGATTTCCCCGTTGTTTAAACAGCAGGAGAGTTTTGGGAGTTGAACTCAGGCTAATTAGCTAATTTATCAGCCCTGAAGGGAACAACATGTGATTCAATCCAGTCAACAACATTCACTTTTCTATAAAACAGACCCTGTCGGGAATCTTTGCAGAATCTCTCACATGATAACAGTTAATTTAGGGCACTACTACGCTGTATCGGAAGCCAGCATTAGTTTTGGGAAAGTTCCTGTAAGAACAGTGGGGGAAAAGGCAAAAGCAGGTAGAAGAGTGAAACTACAAGGTACATGAAGCAGTGATGGAATACAACTACGAACATTTTCTTAGACACTTTATAAATTACACTTGATTATTTATATTTTATTGCAATTCCATAACTGTGTGAATTGTTTTTAGATAGATCATTTACATATAGGCTTCTCTTATCAGCTCAAAAAACTATGCATACAAAGGTAAATAAAGCAAATGAAACTGCCTCCATTTCAACAGCTACATTACAATTTTGCTCACACTGTAGGCTTTTATTATAACACATGAGTACTTGTGGCGATAATATATGTTGGTTCTTACCAAGGTAGTTAAAAATGAAAGGCTTTTACATCAGGGGGATTTACACTGTAGTGTTACTCAGGTAAATTATTTGAATAAATGCCCACCACCAATTAAGAGGCTTGTTTTTCAGGAATACAAGGTTCTTATCAACACTGATAACAGGTAATGGTTGCAAGGCCGTAGTTAATTTTGGCATTAAACTATACAACAAATTTTCTAACAAGGAGAGCCCCCTAGTGTTCAGATAGCGACACACAAAGGGAGTCCACATGGGATTTTAAACCCACTTTTCTCACATTAATTGTGATAAATAGCCTTCTGACTTGGACACTCACACTGGAGGATGAGAGGCACAGCTGGTTGAACGCCATGCTTTAATATAAAGAGATATTCTCACATTTAATGTCATGCATGGAACATAGCAGCTGTACCTACAGAGACAAACACTCTATACATGCACTTAGAGGTAACCAAATATCACTGCTCACATGCCAGTTATCTATAGTAACTATGCACAGTCCACACACACACATCAGAGGCTCCCACATGGAGCTGGATTTAAGTCCAGCCCCACAAGACTCCTCTGTTGTCTTGGTTACCAATTAACAAACTGCTCTGAGGTCACGAGCCAGCTCTTGAAAACCGTATGAAATGTGATTTTATCGAAGGAAATCAGCGTTTTTCTGCATTTTTCCTCTTTCCTTATTAAATAAAATTGATTAAATGGATATCACTGGCATGGATATAAATAAAACAAGTCCTCTTTTCCCTTGGTAAGTGACATTTAACGTTGTGTTTTACAGTTTTCAGGGTTAGCAGCACTGTGGTAGGCTGCTCTGTTGACATGTGGACCAGCAGGTGAAGAAGTAGGCCCATTTGAATAAGCTCAGTTACAATTGTTCTGCTACTTATTACTGGTTACTTCAGAGATAATGATATTATATATGTTTTTTTTAACTGTCTGCTTTTTATATAATTTATCTACTCAATTTTCTTAATATTTTTAGCCTTTTATTAAATTTTCAACTCTTGTCTTAACCGTTTTATTCATTTAAACTATTTCTAATTTCAATGTTGATTTGATGCTTTAACATATTTTAATCACACATATGTTATTGTTGTTGGTGTTCATTGGTCTCTATTTTAAAATGTTTTTTTTAAAGATATTTTTATTGATCATTTTCTTATTAGAAAGCATTCAAGACATTCAAACTTTACTAACTTTACAGACAAAAAACAAACAAAGAAATTACAACACTATGGCAGTTCTGAAAAAATAAACAGAAAGAGAACCCAACAATAATGAAGTTAGTAAATCAAAACTTCACTTTAAGTGATGGGCTCTAACGAAACTCTAACAGTAGCAGTAGATTATGAATTTTACATGGGTATGATTTATCTCCAGATTCACTTTCAGCTTAGAAGGGTATCAAGCTTGTCTCTAATGTGTCCATGTTTTCTCAAACTTATCAGAGGAGTTATGTATTGTGAATCTCAGTTTTTCAAGTTTACAGTGCTGCATCATATCTCTCAGCCAACCATTGTTGTTTTTTAATACGTTTTGCCATTTTTAGTTCTGATTCTTTCTTTTTTTCAATCTCTGTAAAGCACTTTGGGTTGCATTTGATTTGCATGAAAGGTGCTATATAAACAAAGCTTTATTGATTGAGTTAAAATAATCAACTCTTTGAAATGTAATGTATGTAGATTAAACTACCAAATTATTTATGAGGTGGTTGAAATAAACTTTATAAACTAGCCTACATTGTAAAACTGCTTGTGATTTAATTCATCGCTATTACAAATATCCAGTATATTATAATGCAATAATATAAATGGAGCTAGTTTGACCAGTAAGTGCTTTTACTTTTGAAACTTTAATTGCACTGGTTGTATAACTACTTGTATGTCAGTGAAATCTTCAAACTAGTACGATATTCTTTATATAATTATTATGATATTAGAGTACATTTGCAGATTCCCTGTTTAATTTTACTGTTGTTTTAGATTTTAATTTGTTTTTTTGTGAATCCAGTTTTATTGTTTTATTGGCTCAATTGTTTTATTTATCATTAATTCCAGCACAACCTGATTGTATTGTATCTTGAACACCGAATGTTTATCTATTCTTTTATTGTTATTTTAATCTGCCAGGGTGCGTTTGTACCCTTGGTGTAAAGCACCTTGTAACTGTTGTAACTGTGTTTTGAAAGGTGCTATACAAGTACAATTTATTATTATGTTTATTATTCTCTCATCTCTCCAACATTGCTGCAAATTGTTGTGATTATGTATTTTGAACGTCAAAACTTATTCTGCAGTCACTGACTACATCTGTAAGATTACTGCAGTGTAGTGAAAATCAGTCTTTGCAGTGCACTTGAGTAAAAGTAGAAAATAACACACAAAGCCCTAAAGGGAGTAAACCAAAACAGACTTGAAAAAAGTCTTCAGAAGATGTGTTATTCACTTTCAGATTTACAACATTTCTTAATAAAATGTTCTATATTATTACTGTCAATCTAAAGTTCACCTTAACTGAACCAGTGTGAAGACAGGACATACAATGTTTACGAGGGGAGGAGAGAAAGTTACTCAGAATTTAGAGAAGGAGGAAGAGGCAGAGGCAGGAATAGATAAGATAAAGCATGTAACCACTGGTATGCACACTGCTACATTTAGACCGACAGTATCTGATGTATGTCTTTGTTTATAAAAGAGCTGAAAGAGGATCCTCCTCAACCCTTTAGGTTGAAATTTAAAAAACTCTGATGCTGGATGAGTCCTGAATGATCTGATAGGACAGGCTTTGCAATAAACACAAGACAAATTTCTCAATATTGTAGTGTTTGAGTCATTACTTGCTGGAATAACTACTTGAGAGACTAAACATTTTTCCAGGGCGCGGCTTAAAAACCCAGATGACTCAGTGGTAGTGCTCAGAGTTTAAAATCCTCAACAAAGTTGTCTGTAACATATTTTTATTTCATATCAGCTGATGAGCTGCCTAAATTTCTGTCTAAATCAAATCGAGAACTAGACTACACTCTGATGCAAAATTTTACACCACCGCAGTCAGCCTCTTTAAGAAAAGCCGTACGAGTTTAGCAAGATACCTGGGTCAGAGTGTTCAAGACGGAAAACATGTTTTTCATATGATCATAGAGTCCAAAAACAGAGAACAGTGTACACAAGGTTATCCAGCTTTCCGATCCCAAAATGATAAACCAAATTAAAGGATGACACATCAAAGAGAGCCTCGCTGGAGAAGATGAACTGTCTGTTCGTCTCTGTTTTGGTTAGAGATACACAATGACCTGTCTTCACAATGTCCAGACTGAGAGACCAACTGGCAAAATATAAAGGAGGAATGAAAAGATGACTCTGAGTGTAACAGGCATGGGGTTTTAACAGAGACACACCACAATAGTCTTTCAGTCAATGACCTTAAGTATGAAATATTTTGTGGCTGGTGCAGTACTCCTGAATTAAGACTTGTACTGAATTAACACCAAAGTAAAGTACATGTACTCAGTGCAAATTTGAGGCTCAAGGACTTTACTTTGGTCTTTACTTCTGCTGCGTTTCTTTCACTATTGTCAGTCGTTTGCCCATTTGCAACACCAAAACAAAATAAAACCATCAAATAAATACAGAATGGATATTGATTGTGGTACTTCAGGTTCAATTTTAGCTATTATTTCAAGTTTCTGAATCTGCTTTCCTGCTTTAGTAAAGTTTTTATATTCCTGTTCATCCTCAGGTACAAAGAGAGACTGAAGACAAGGTTCCTCAATCCTCCCAAAAACAAGGTTTCTTTGGTCTGCAGTTTTGTAAACACAGGTCTTGATGACTTCAGCGACTGTCCGTCACTTCTATCAGGGGCCCAGAGAGGTGTCTCGCCTGTTCTTTTTCACAGCACCCAAAACAAAAAATCCAATCAGAAGCAGAGACAGAGCATCTCTAAAGAGCATGCCTGCTTCTCAAAGCAGATGATCCAAAAACAGCTTCGCAAAGAATATATTGCTGCTGTGGAGGAAAAACTGACAAAGTGTCCTCTAACAATGTACCCGCACTATAAAGATCACATGACTCCAGAGGTAAGTGGAATCAAAGGCTGTCTGTTCTTTCAAGATGTAACTTGCCAAAAGACTCAGGCCTGTATTTTAAGAAGAGGTCCAGATGACAAATGAGGCCTGAACAAAGCATAACACTTTGAATACATCATATTCATAAAGTGCTTTTTGTTCTCTCAAGTTATTTCATAAGGTGGCGTCAATTTTGGACCCAGAGATGTGCGTGAATGACGCCTCCAGACTTCCTACACCCACGGAGCACCATGTGGCAGAGGACAATGACAAAAACTGTAAAGAAGAATAAGAATAACTCCAACTGAATGCAAGTATGCTGGCAGACTGTTATAAACTAAATTACATAAAACCTTACATATAACAGACTATTGAAAATGACCAGATGAATGATGACCTTGTATATATTTTGCTATCTTTTTATAGCAGCCATGACGTGGACGAGCCAAGTTCCAGAAACTGTTATTAAACATCAACAGAAATGCTGTCAGCCAAACTGTCCATGGAGATCAATCTGGCACCCACAAGGACATGAAGTTAAAAGATTTAAAAGTTTCCAGCAACTTTTTGTGTTGATTTGTTTTATTGCTCTTATTAATATACTCATTACAATAACATTTGTCTCAACACTTGAATGAAAAATAGACTTTCCCTCCTCTACATCCACAACTTTTTCTGTTTGAGCGGAGGACCCCAACAATCCTCTCTCCCTGCCACCAACACCTCAGACTATCATGTCTTTGAAAGCCTCCAAACCAATTAAAATACAAGAAGAGTGATATTCATAAATACTTAAGCCCTCGAAGACAGGGAAAATATCAAGTTTGATGTCTGCAAACAGAACTCCACTGTTGGAAGAACTGACACAGATGACACTGCAAGACCGAGGCAACCTGTCCAAGGAGCTGGCCTTTGATTCCCAACAAAATTATATATCATGGCTACCATCTTCTGAACCTCATGACAATTCATGCCCTCTAATAAACACTTGGAGCAGTTGTTTGGCTGACAGAATGAAGACTTGAAGCAGCTGTTTGTAACTGTAGCTGTCAAGAGTTATGAAATACACTTTGGACCAAAGGCTTAGGGAGCGTATACAGTTGAAACCAGAAGTTTACATACACTGTATAAAAAGACACATAATTGTTTTTGTTTCACTGTCTGACATTAAATTAGACTAAAGTTTCTTGTTATAGGTCAGTTAAGATTACCAAAATTATTTCTATTTGCTAAATTTCAGAATAATGAGAGAGAGAATTTATTAAAGGTATTAGTATTACTTTCTTCAAAGTCAAAAGTTTACATACACTAAGATTACTGTGCCTTTAAACAGTTTGGGAAAGCCGGGAAGATGATTTCATGGCTCTGGAAGCTTTTGATAGGTTAATTGACAACTATTGAGTTAATTGGAGGCACACCTGTGGATGTATTTTAAAGGCACAACTCAAACACACTGCTTCCTTGTGAGACATCATGGGAAAATCAAAATAAATCAGCCAAGATATCAGGAAGAGAATTGTCAACCTCCACAACTCTGGTTCATCCTTGGGTACAATTTCCAGCTGCCTGAAGGTGCCACGTTCATCTGTACAAACAATTATACGCAAGTATAAACACCATGGGAATGTCCAGGTATCATACCGCTCAGGAAGGACACAGCTTCTGTGTCCCAGAGATTAACTTTTATTGGTGCGAAATGTGTGAATCAACCCCAGAACAAAAGCAGAAGACCTTGTGAAGATGCTGGCTGAAGCTGGTGAGAAAGTGTCATTGTCCACGGTCAAACAAGTCCTGCACCGACGTGGGCTGAAAGGCTACTCAGCAAGGAAGAAGCCATTACTCAGAAAGCAACATAAAAAGGCCAGATTACAGTTTGCAAATGCACACAGGGACAAAGACCTTCTTTTTTGGAGACATGTCCTGTGGTCTGATGAAAGGAAAACTGAACTGTTTGGCCATAATGACCATCGATACATTTGGAGGAAAAAGGGGGAAGCTTGCAAACCTGAGAACACCATCCCAACTGCGAAGTATGGGGGTGTCAGCATCATGTTGTGGGGGTATTTTGCTGCAGGAGGGACTGGTGCTCTTCACAAAATAGATGGCATCATGAAGAAAGAACATTATGTGGAAATATTGAAGCAACATCCCAAGACATGAGCCAGAAAGTTAAAGCTTGGGCGCAAATGGGTCTTCCAAATGGACAATGACCCTAAGCATACTGCCACATTAATAACAAAGTGGCTTAAGGACAACAGAGTCAATGCTTTGGAGTGGCCATCACAAAGCCCTGATCTCAATCCCAGAGAAAATCTGTAGGCAGATCTAAAAAGCCATGTGCGAGCAAGACGGCCTACAAACCTGATTCAGTTACAACAGTTCTGTCAGGAGGAAGGGGACAAAATTCCAGCAAACTGTTGTGAGAGGCTTGGAGAAGGTTACCCAAAATGTTTGACCCAAGTAATACAGTTTAAAGGCAATGCAACCAAATACTGGAAATGTATGTAAACTTTTGACTTTGAAGAAAATAATACTAAAATGTCTAATAAATGATCTCTCTCATTATTCTATCATTTAGCAAATAGAAATAATTTTGGTAATCCTAAAAGACCGGAAATAAGAAAAGTTTAGTCTAATTTGATGTCAGACAGTGAGAGAAAAAAAGAGTATGTGTCTTTTTATACAGTGTATGTAAACTTCTGGTTTCAACTGTATCTAGAGGAGGAGGGGTTTCAATAGACCAGGGTATGGGTCCACCACCTTAGTATGCAGGAAATGTTCTTCACAATCACACTGTTAAAAAAAGGGACTAAGTAAAAGCAAAAAAGGGAACATAGATGACTCAGAGTGAGTCAGGCTTTACTGTTAGTGTAAATGATGCATACATATGATAGGACAGATAAAGATGTTACATTATTGTTAAACACATCTCAGTCTTTAAATCATGCTGGATAAACTGAGTGGATTTCTGATCAATGAAACGTCATACGCAGTAATATTTTAAACATTTATTTAAAATAAATTACAGAAATACACCTGATTGTTGGTTTTTATAAAACAATTGTTTGACAACTTCATCTGGGGAGCCTTTTAAAAATAAAAAATGTAGCCCTGAAAGACAAAAAAGGAAAGACATCAGTCGATAAGATACACAAAACTTTATGGAAACAAGGATAAAAGTTGCATCAATGCATCCTGCAGACACTACCAGCTTATTTCACAATTATATTTGGGGCAGCCATACCATTGGTGATATGATCAATATCAATAAATTGAAACTGCTTGTCTGTCTAAAGTGTATGTGTGTGATTTTTGAGTGAATATTACTCAGATGACTCTCTCAATTGACATCTTAAAGGAAAACCCACCGACAACTCAGTCCATTCAAACACAGACCTACAACTAAGATCCTTGTTCATGTGTGATGTTTCTGTTTAATTATTCTTACACACTGGTGTTAGACTATTTTAACAAAGGGCTGTGAATATACGTGAACAACTTACTGATAAGAGGAGCCAGCCTCAGGTCTGTTGTGTCTTGTTGTGTTGGTCACTGGTGGCTGTTTGGGTCAGAGGTCAGGAGAGAGTGGACGGGTGACCTCCGGCCCAGTGAGAGGAGCTGTGAGGAGGAACTGTACTTCCCCGCAGCAGCTGGACTTGAAATACCACAGCCTTGAGTCATAATGTAAGTGTCAGAGAAATATAGCCAACGACAAAGATTCACAATTTGATGTAATTGGTGTTCTGGTGTATGTTAACCTTGTATATTTACTCATTTAAAATGTCTGCTCTTAAATAAACCATTAAAAAAGGTAATTTTTTGTCATCTGACTTTTTTGCTCAATAAAATTATTGTTAAATCTTGGATGATATAAGGCAGGTAACCCTCCTTTTATAAAATGGGTAACAGGAAACTTAAATATATCTGGGAAAAGGAAAGTTCTTTGTTGTGAACACTCACTTTCACGGAAGGATTTGTAGTTGACTGTTTTTCCGTTCTGCTCAGCCGTCTTCAGAACATGTGGCTCACTGTGTGGAGAAAGTGTTGCCGAAAGCACAAGACATCCATTACATGACATTACAAGACTTTAGCACTTAGCCTCTGGCGCATTGCATGTTGCATGAGGGGTAAAAAGGGTCACGTGGGACGGTGGTGTGATTATGTCAGTGCCTCAAGAAATGCAAGTCACGTTCAAAGGATGCAAACAAAAACAACAGCTTCGGGGGGTTGGGGTTAACTTCCTACCTGCCGCAGGTTTTTCTTCTTAGTCTTGAAGAAGCTCTCACTGCTTTGTCCTTGTCACTTCTGCAGGATGCAGGGAAATATCAAAATATACAATTAAACATTACTCAAGATCATAACATCACGAGTTACAAGGTTGTGTATTTAGAATTTCCCAGTAAAAGCAGTTAAAATATTAAGGTGGATGCTCATGTAGAGAAAACTCCCCCTTCAAGTGGTTTCCTGCTCTAATGGTAGCATCACATGATCTTCAGATGTGACCTAAGCTAGCCTAAGAACCAAGTTAATCCCTGCAGTGTGTGGGAACGTACGATGTGGTCGTGTGCTCTTTCTCCGGTGCGGACCTCCTCCTGAGGAAGCTGCTGCGGGTGGCGGTGTGTTCTGTGTGTGGTCTGTGGTTCTCTGAAATCACCCCTCGCAGATCTTTGACGAGAGACCTGAACTCCCTGACGGGGATCTCTTTCTGCTGCTTTGAGGAGGAGGAGGAGAGACAGAGACAATGTCAGTGCATGCTGTGGTGATATTAGCCTGTATCAAAATAGCCCGACCAGAGAATGCAGGAAATCATTTGTGACAGTGAGCTTTTTTTTTATTATTAATTATTATTATGTGTAAGCACCAACCACACAAGACAAACAAAACAGTACGTTGCTACTGTTGTGAAATGATTAACAGTCAGGTTTCTCTTCTTGCCACAGGAATGTAGTGATGAGCATGTTTTTGATTTGAAGGCGCAGCAGATGTGCTGAGCTCAGGTCTGGGCAGCCAAATAAACAATGGTTCACACATGTGGTTTATTGGCTCGGGCTGTAGGAGATAGACGGAGTTATACAGAAATGCTGACTTTACCGTTATGTGAGTGTTGAAGGCTTGCTGGGAAGAGGGTGGAGCAGTGAGTGCAGATGAGGACGGGGAGTCCGGGTCAGATGGAGGTACATTTGCTATAAAGTTTTGACCTTGTAGCTCCTGAGGATGAGATAAAATTGATAACAGCTCACAGTTCTCTTTAGAAATAAAAGCCATAGATTAAGTCTGATCAGATAGACACATTGCTATCAGACATGCACGAGAAAGCAGCCCTACAGCACTTTGTGTACTGTACATCAAATGTGTTTATATATCTACCCATGTAAAGTGTTTGTTGGATGAACCTTTACCCCCACTCACAAAACAACTCTCTGTATGTTATCAGTTCTACCTTCAGGTCCAGGGTGTGTTGGATTTTGAGTCGGATAAAGTCCTGCTCCTGCAGCTGGATGAAGTCTTGACAGTCTGCAAAGCTCTCTGACATCTGACATTAAAAAAACACAGAAAAAAAAAACAAAGAGAACAAGACAGATAAGATTTTTTCAAACCAAATATATGTAAAGATAATTTCTTTTTCATGTTTTAGGGGGAGTTGGTAACTATTTAGGGAGGGAGTGGCGTCAAAAACTTGTAGAGATTTCACATTAAATCTCTGGATGAAAAAGTTATTCGAACAACATTTTTTAATGATGTCTCTGGTGTTGTCTGTTTTGACTTAAAACCCTCAAAACATTTCAGTCCATCATCACCTTATCCAGGCTGCTCTTAACACCAGATGTTATTTGGCAATAAATAAGGACCAGAAAAAGGTGTAAATGGGCCTCACCTTGTGAAGGATTGCCTCCAGCCTGCCAATCCGTTCCCTCAGCTGTTTGTCATTTGAGTGAAGGGCCTCTAGTTCACTGCGGAGTTGTCTCTTCTCCTCTCTAATGAATGTAAGCTCCTGGAGCTGCTGCTGGTGCTGGAGGCTCTGTTGGCGCTTCTCCTGGATGGAACGCAGAGAGGATGGTGTTGATATGTGAAAATGCATGTGAGAATATTTTTGTTTTCAGGGCTGGTGCAGGTAGGAAATGTACTTTTTGCAATGTGGGAAATTGTCTTTGTTTGCTTAAACATATGAATCATTGAAGTAGCTTGAAGATAATTACAATTGAATTAGTCTATTACTTAAGTGCAAATCAGAAATTCTGTAAATTATAGATTATAAGTACGACTTCAGCAAAGAGTTGGATGAGGTAGTGGCCATGTTTGATTTCGTATATGTTATTTTGTAGTTGCAGAAGTCTGTATATGCTAAATACTGAGCAAAGTAGCCTCTGTAGAAAAACTTGAAATGTCTAAGAGAAAAGGGGATAATAAGTAGAAGTCCTAGAAGCAGCAGCCTGAGGTTTAACTCCCTCCCTCAGCCCCTTGAAATACAAGAAATACAGTAACTGGTTACGACATGCTAAACATACTATGCCAAACATGAAAGATCTACAGCTTTTTGTACCTGATGCAGCTTCTCAATTGTCTCCTCTGAATGTTGGATTTTGCTCTGCAGAGAGTCAAACTGCTCTCTCCTGACTGTGATCTTCCTCTGCATCTCCATGGCTACTTGGAGGCCTGCAGCAGAGAGATGAACCCAAGAGTCAAAGAGACCAACAGACAGAAAGAGGGCAGGAAGGTGATCAGGTGAGAGAGATCATCATGCTCATAATATATCAACAGGATAAACCCCCGAACTGTCTCATATCATTGACAGATGGTTGTACAGATTACATCTCAAAGACTGGAATGTAGCAGAGGAGGATTATTTTTAAGCAGGACTTGATGGGTTATTTAGAATTCAAAGTAAGTCACTGTTATCTGTTCCCTTTTCCACACATTGCACATAGATCAGAAGAATTCCCCCAGATATTTCTTTGTACATGAAATCTTTTAATTAAATCCTGCTATGGATCTAACCGTGTCCATCAGCTCCTTCCAGGGTTCTCAGGGTGCTCCTGACCTGGTCAAGCTCCTTATGGGTGTTCCTTAGCTGACTCTGAAGCTTCAGCGCCACACCCTCGTGCTCCTCACTCTTACAGATGTGGAGCTGTTGCAGCTGCTGGTGCTCCTCTGAAATCATGCCCAAATAAACACATACATTACAACCTGCAGCAAGAAACACACACTTAGATACACACACACACACTACAATAGAAGGGCTTGGTTGACTGTGAAAACATACTGAACATGGTTCTTTGTTTTCCCAACTCAGCAGGACAAAAAGATCATTTGGTTTGGCATAGAACCGTGAGAGCTGAACTCTCTCTAGGAACAGCCCCGTGTCACCCCTGGTGAATGAAAGGACCTGGTTGCATGAACATCACTAAGCTCAGAGTCCTTGAGTTCACTGAGGATGAAAGATTTCATTGAAGACCAGATGGCTCAATTTATCATGTGTTTTTTAAGAAACTCAGAAGGACTAAGAAAGAATATCAAAGTCTTTTCATGTTTTAAATAATAAAGTTTGTTCTTTCCTGTTCGTTCTGCACAAATTTATTTTTATTGAATTATTGGATATCCACTAAGACACAATCTGTTTAAGTTCGAATGAGGTTATTTTTGTTGGATCTCAGTGTTAATGTTACCAATCAGACATAGAAATAAAATTCAGTCATTATTAAATGACAAACAGAGTTTGTACCAATGTTGTATATTTGGTTCTTGGGTTCTGGGCAAAGCTCAACTCACCAGTGAGGGTGAGGAACTGCATGTGCTGGACTTCCAGCTGGGAAGTGAGCTGCTGTTTCTTTAGAGTTTCCTCCTGAACTCGCTGTCTTTGTTCTTCCACTGAGACCTGTAGTCGCCGTCTCTCCTGATCAGCAGCAGCCAGGTCTAACTTATTCTGCTCTAATTCTGCCTAAACAGGAAGGAGGTGAGACAAAGAGCAAGAGTTAGTGATTACTTAAGCATGTAATGTAAGGTGGATAAATTTCCTTCTGTGATGTAATCATGTTTGAATGAAGTGCTGTGCCTCGCTCCTGACCCTGCGCTGCTCCATCTCCTGCTTGTGTTGGTTCAGCTGGTTGCTAAGAAGGCTGTTCTCTTGGTGAAGGTTGTTGATGGCCCGGCTGTGCTGCACTGACATCTGGATGCTACTTTCCATCTCTAACCTCAAATCGTCAAGCATCCTCTCACGGTCATCCAGCTGCAGCCTCAGGGTCTGTTCTTCCGCCTGCAGGATCTGGCACTGTCTCTGAGCCACATCGAGCCTGACAAGATACTTGAAAAATCGTTTTATTTCATTAAAACTGGCATTTAGTTACACACAGGGTTACAGATAATCTAAATGGCATGTTTCATAAGATCTTGAAAGTATGATCTCATCTGTGGTTTAATACCTGCTGGGATTCTTGCTGCCTGTGCTGGAGTTCCTTGGTTTTCTCCCTCAGGAGTTCCTGGGATTTCCTCCCCTCCTGAGCCCTCTGCTCCAGCAGGGCCTCTAGGCAGGATTTTTCCTCCCCACCTCTCCTAAGCTGCTCCCTGGCTGCCTCCAGCTGTCCTCTCAGGACCTTCACCTCCTCCTGGAGCTCACACTGCTGCTGATCACCGCACCTCTAGAGGATAAAGCAGGCAGCACAGTGGGATGATTATATTCACATGGACCACTAAATAATAAACATATGAAACATAGTCTGCATCAAGAGTGAGAAACTAGCTCTGTATTTCATCTTCTATTATTCTTGGATGGATGGCATTGGGTTTAAGTAAGTCTAAATGAACAGGTACACCTGGTTCTACACGCTCACATGGAAATTGAGACAAAGTAGTGAGCTAAGGGGTCAATTCAGACTTTAGAACAAAACTTAAACTAAAAGCAAAACTTAAAGTTACACAGATTGATTGATCAACAGGTGACAAGAGCTTCTATTTGATTTAAACTGATTAGTATGTGTTTATTGGAAATGTGCAGATCCTCATTTGCCTGCAGTACCAACAAGGTATGAGAACAGAACTAATTGCATATTTCATGTCATAGTGTAAACCTAGGTCATGGAAGCATCAGGTTATAAACTGGTGAAAGGCTGTATCTGGACTTGTAGGATTTTAAAGGTTGTAGAGGGCTAAAGTTTCATCATGCTAATGTATTTAATTGATTATTTTAACAACTTAACAACATTTTCAGATTTCCCAAGGTCTGCCACTAAAAAGTTTTGACTCAGTTTAATTCAGATACCTGCCACCATTGTGAGACAATAGCATAAGCTAAATTTAAAATAACCAGTTATTCACATACGATTAAAAAACTTAAACTAAGTGGATTTATATAATAAATTATATTTATGTTATGGAAAGGATCACTTTCTGTTTACAACTTCAGAAGGATGTATTTATTAAACTCTGGACCAAGTGGACTAACCATGTAAAACCCCTGCAAACAGATTTTGTGGACGATACCATTCAAGGACCTGGTGATGCTGTCTTATCTTAGCTAATTACATGTTTGTTTGTTTTTCTGTGTGTGATTTTCTGTCACTTATCTCTCCCTGAAATGTTTCTGGCTCACTCTAGTGTTTACGTATCGTCTCCCCCAGGTTGTATTTAGTTCTAATAATCTTTAAAAACGGAGGACTGCAGAGGAAATGAACATTATTCCCCCTTTTATATGTCAATGCTCTGTATAACAAACTGCTGTCCAATAACAAAAATAAAGAATAAAAAAAAAAATTAAACTAAAAACGACTTTAATGAATGTACTATTCTATATGTATACAAAGGTATACACACACATACACATACTAATACATTAACACATACTTTTACAATTGGTTGGCAGACATCCGTCTGCGTCTCTTAAAGATGAAATGCATCAGTGTTTTAACTTTGTACTGAAGATACTAAATATTATTAGTATTGAATTGATAATAACATCTAACTGATGGATTGTTACACATCTGGTAACTACAAAAACGTTCTTTCTCCTTATGTAACCACTGTGTTTTTAAAAGAGGTTAAAAAAAAGAGCAAGAGGACTGAAAAAATGTTTTTTTTTCTTTACTTTTTTACTTTATAACGTCATAGGTTATGTTCAAGTACTCAATAAAAGGTAAGCAATGTAAGGCACATGGCCTGATTACTGTTAATATTCACAGAGCACAGTGATACTGTACTACTGTAATCCTCTGCCTCATTAAACTACACACACACTTTTCTTCCGTTGATTCTCCATACAACATAACAGCATCACAGGAAGATGAACCAGACCTCAAACCTTAACATAACCTGCCCATGAACCCTGTCCTTGACCTGGTGTGTTAGAGCATCATGAACACACCACAGGTCATAATGGGTAAAGTGTAAGAAGTCAAGCGACAGCATCTGTCATGTAAATATCTTGACCGAGCCAAAATAAGCCACACAGAGATACCCCAGCTGATAATAATTCAAAGTGGACAGGCTGTTTAGTCTGTCAGTGTACCAGAGTGACTAACAGGAGCCTCCACCTGAGCCAGGCAATCCTCTTTGACTCCCACCTGTGTCTTAAGCTGTTTGACCAGCAGATTACACATCTCCGGTTATTAACACTTCAACATAATCATCTGGCTACACAAACCTTAAGCAAACATCTAAACTGGACTGTCTAAAGTTAGCCTCCACTTTTACTGTAACCACACATCCACACTGTGAGAGGACTTTTGGTAGACTGACCAAGACACACACAAATACAGGTTTTTCACAGAACAGTTTGCTGTAGCACCTGAAGTTGGCAGATTTGGGACTGAAGCTCCTCTGCTTGTAGTAAAGATCTCTCTCTCTCTCTTTGGGCATCCACCAGCTGGGACTGAGCCTGAACGAGCTGCTGTTCCAGACAACACACCTACAAATATCATAAATTACATTCACAAAGCCAAAATAAAATCTGCTTTTGATTCTTGCATGGAAGATATCGAGACAGTAGTTTACTTCACATTGTTTTCTACATTCATAATCAGGGTTAGAATTAAAGGCCGGCACAATCCTGGTAGGCTCACTTGGCAGCTCATGTGTTACTCAACCTCCTTGGTTTTCAGATCTCAACATCAGGTTAAGCGACTACATATTGATTTTTAGCAGCAACATAGTGACATTGCTTTTAGTATTCCTTCTAATGCACACTCTTCCTCACCTTATCTTTATGGCTGCAGATGGCAGACTCAAGGTCACAGACCTGACACTGGTGCAGTGATGTCTGTCTCTCTGCAAGCCCCCTGAATAAAGAGATTTCAAATACATTTAACAGACAAACATTTCTCCAGAGATTGAACATCGTCTGATTTTTTAATATGCGGCAGACAACACACAGACTCACTTTAACATCTCCAGTTTGACACTCAAACTGATGCTGTCGTGTTTTGACGAGCTCAGTTTGTCAGTCAACAGCACCATCTCCTGGCCAAGACCTGCAATCAGGTCTTCAATTCTATAGGAGAGCAACATGAAGTGATTAAACATCTTGGATATGGAAGACATATTCTTTTATAATTACTGCAATTTGTTCTGTTTTCATGATATGCAGAGGAGGATGGCAAATGTAATTGAACGGTAGTAAGGTATGAAGTTGGCTGGAGAGTGCTGCTGCTCCTGATCTTGGTCAGGACACTTGTAAAAGAGATTTTTTAATCTTGATGAGACTTTCCTGGTTAAAAATAAATAATACAAATAAATGTTTTTTCTCTACATTGACTGACAGGGGCTAAATGTCTACATAACACTGGGATACTGGGTTACACATCTTCAAATCCCCTTTAGAAAAAATGAACTCAAACACTTCATGAGTTATATGTTACATAATATGCAATTAATTATATGGTACAAATTATAAATAAGGAGCTAACATCCTTTTAACATGCATACAAATTAACCTGATGATCTTTTCTTTATTACCACACATGGTTTATATTTAGATATCATAATACTGAAAAAAACACTTTGAATGTTCTATGGTAGCATTTTAAATCCATGATTTATCCCACCAACAGTCAAACACCTTTCTAATTAATAGTGCTGCCACGAACAGAAGAGAAAATCTGTAAATCCTGAGACTTTTTACAGGGAAATTGGCCGAAGCTATTTTCCAATTTATAAAAAATAGTGGTCCACTTATTTTGTAGTAACCAACTTGACTTTTAATTCAACTAATTGCTGTAGCTCCCCAACAAATTACCTTTCTTTTGGCTTATTTGCTCCTCTGCTTTCTTCACTCCCCAGATGTTCTTGTGTCTTCCATAAAAAAATAAAATATATCAGATATAAAGGGAGGGAAAGTTGAAATGTATTGAAAATGATCAGTAACTGACTTACCAAAAATGGTCTCTCCTGTAGCTTGTTTGTTACGTTGTTTAAATATTCGGTTAAATCGGCAGCCTGGTTCAGTTGACTTGAAACAAAGGCTGTGTCAGGACTTTTGATGGTATCTTGTCCCCTTTGTTTATCATTAGATAATATTGCATCGTACATCTCCTTTACATTTCTTTCCAGTGTTGCTACTTTCTCGTTAAGGGCCAGCGTCTCTTCCTCCGTCTCCTGCAGCTTCTGGTCCCCCGCCCTCTTGATCTTTTGCAGCTCCTCCAGCATGTGGAGCATCTTTTCCATCTGAAACACATGTGTCCTCGAGTCCTTCAATCTACAAATGAAAACATCTGTGGGTCAAGGGGATTTTGAACACTTTCTTTATAGAGGAAAATTTCATCAGTGTGTTTACCTGAGGTCAGACTGTACGTCCCTCTCCAACTGGACTCTATGTAATTTAGTCTGCAGGTTCACAACGGCTTTGTCCACACTGAACGTCTCTTGTTTGGGGGGATCAGGAGTCTGCAAGGGTAAAATAGTACATGACTAAGACAGAAATATCAATTCAGTCATTCAGACTACATGAAACTAAAAATATGAATGTGTCAAGTGAAAGCAGAACCTTGTTGAGCTGCAAGTCAGACAGCTGTTGCAAACAGTCATCTATTACATTTTCAAACACTTCTTCTCTTGGAGAACAGATATCTCTTTGGGCTCCAGTTTGGCTTAAACTACCCAGACCACAGACCAGAGGCTGAGTCACTGCCTGCTGGTGGGTTGAAGGAATAGAGGAATCCCCAGGTGAGTCATCTGTCAGAAGAGGACATAAACAATCTGTGAGTATTTATTATGAATATTATGAGGGACATCCTGCTGACACATCTGTGCTCTTAATTCCAGTATCACATGGATAACTGTTACAAAACTTCAGCCTTACCACTCTGGTTGGATCTCTGCCATTGAATCACAAGGTAGGTGTTACAAAGAGTGATATGAGCTGGCCTTTAGTTGACAAATTATTTATAAATCGTTCTGGCTGCTGTTACATAAATAAATGTTGGATGAAGCTGCTTGTACTCACGGACATTAAAGCTGTGGTTGTGGTATCTTTGTCCAGGTGAGCTGTGGATGCCATATGTGCATCCAAATCTCTCCAAAGTAACTTTGGTTGCATATTCCACCTCCTCCTGAAGCCTCTGGGTTTCCTTGGTGCGCCTATCGAGTTCTTCACTGTAAAGAAAGGTGGTGGTAACAGAGCAAGAATCATAGTGGTGAGACAGCAATGTGGAACAGCCTTCTTTTCAATATTTTAAAAATGTCAAGAGGAATGTTAGAGTTCGGATCAGGGGTTACAGTGTAAATAAAGAGAAGTGAAAGGTTATTAAGAAGAAAGTTATTAACCTTTCAAAAGGTTAAACAAAATACAACAATCCTTCCCAATTAAAAAACAGACCAAACAGACTAAAAAGCATTCCTCTTTTTAGCTGCTTACACTGCTCAATAATGGATGCAAACACATTGTTAAACCTTAGTTTTTATTTCTGTAACTACAAACTTTTAATTTCTTTTAACAAACTGAGTTTTAATGTAATTTTGTATCTAAATTTACTTTCTTTCTTTCTTGATCTTAGATTTTAAAATATTTTATGTTTTCATGTTTATGTTTGTTTCATGTCACATTTTAAATTGGATATTTTCTGACAAGGTATGGCGTTATGGAATGAACCTGATATTGGATCTACAATTAAATGTTGGGCATACGGGCACCCTGCGGGGGTGTCAAGGGGTCTGAGCCAGCTTCGGGCTGCGACTCGACACAGAAAAGATTCAATGTGTGAGTCTTAATCCTTGGGAAGAAGTTCTGAGATGAATCGAATAATTTAAGGGTTCATTTCGGTGAAGACAAGGCCAGTTGTGATTCTGTGTCCGACGGGACAGTAAGACTCTGCAAGTTACGGACTCCAGAGCAGCGAAGGGGGCTGATCATTTATAATAATGCGTCCAAATTTAAATAAATAACAAGACCCAACACTAATTACTATGTACGTTAATTTACATAAGTACACAGAGAGAGAGAGAGAGAGAGAGAGAGAGAGAGAGAGAGAGAGAGAGAGAGAGAGAGAGAGAGAGAGAGAGAGAGAGAGAGAGAGAGAGAGAGAGAGAGAGTAGATCAAACATAATGGCCGCATATAAAATTTGAATATTTAATGTTTTATTGTTAATTTTAATGTAAAGTGTTTGCTGTATGTTTTTGTTGATTGTTACTGTTCTGGTTTTTGTTTTTAACTCTGTAAAGCACTTTGAATTGCTCTTTGTATGAATGGTGCTTTATGAATAAACTTGCTTTGCCTTGCCTTGCCTTTGGTCTGTGTGGAATAGTGGCATTTTGTTTTATATTCAAAAAGTTATGTGCAACAGTCCTGCAGCAATGGAATTTTGCTAATAATTTGTGATGTTTATTTCTTTAACAACAGAGTCAATGGATCAAGATACCTCAATTCGTCCAGTGTAAGGGTGTGAAATCTTTGCTGAGGGCAGGCATCATGGGTCCCTGTAAAGAGAGCTGAACAAATGATTTGAGTAACTAATACGTCAATAAAGCTGGGTGTAAAAAAATTTCGACCAGCAAACAAGAGCTGTGCTCTCCTGTAGTTTACTGTTACTAACCAGATGCTCCTGTTGATGCTGGAGTTTGTTTTGACTGGCTCAACAGAGACTCCACTTGTAAAACACTGGCACCATTGTTTTTAAAAAGCCCAAAACTTTGGAGTGCAGGTGGCTGAAACTCCGCTGATATATCTGGCTCCATTCCTGTTCACACTGAACACAGCAGACAAGAAATACTCAGATGATACTGCAATTGTCGCGTGTATCTAGAACGGACAGGAATCTGAATACAAGGATCTGAAAAAAGCCTTCAGCGACTGGAGTCACAAAAACTGCCTCCTACTGAACTCCTCAAAGACAAAGGAAATGATAGTAGATTTCCAAAGATCCAGGCTCTGCCATCATTTAATTAACATTTGAGGGGTGGACATCGAGGTGGTGCCAACCTACAATTATCTAGGTGTTCACCTGGACAACAAGTTGTACTGGTCCCTTAACACAGATGCACTCTACAGGAAGGGGCAGAGCCGCCTCTTTTTCCTTAAGGAGGCTCAGATCCTTAGACATCTGCAGAAAGATGCTGCAGATGTTTTATCAGACTGTGGTGGCAAGTGTGTCATTCTATGCTGCAGTCTGCTGGGGAAGCAGTATAAAACACAAGGATGCAAGGTGACTGGACAAACTAGTGAAAAGAGCTGGCACTGTGATTGGAACCAGGTTGGACTCACTGGGGGCTGTGGTGGAGAGATGCACACAGAAGAAGCTAAATTACACAGATCATCCACTTCACAACTTCTTTGAGGACCAGATAAACAGCAGCAGTGGACGACTCATCTGTCTGCGCTGCAGGACTGAGAGATACAGAAAAGAATTCATCCCTGCAGCCATTAGGCTTCATAACTCTCTAGCCAATGGGAGATGAGCTGACAGACACGAATGAATTGTTTTATGTGATTTTTATCATTTTATCTGCCAGACACCTGAATTTCCCCCTTAGGGAATTAATAAAGTACATTCTATCTCTATTCTATATCTGATCACATTAGTGACCATTGAGGAGCTAACAAGCTAGCAGCTAGCTTGTGGTTTGTCGTTAAACGCGTAGTTCCATCACCATGGAAACAGCATCCAGCGCTTGTCCTTGTACACGTAACGACGAGCTAACAACAATATGATTTGATCACAGTTATCATAGAGAAGACTTACTGACTGTGTTGATAACGGTGTGGACTGATTCAGGTGTTTGCTGAAGTTAAACTGGTGAAGAAATGACAGCAACAGTAACGTTAGCGCCAACAGTTTTAAACTTCCGCCTTCGTATGACGTCAGACCCACACACCTCGCGCGGTGCATGATGGTCCTTGTAGTTTACGAGCTGGTCAGCGGCTGTCTGTTTGTTCAGGGCGGACCCTCTTTGCAGCGGGGAGCAGGGATTTTGTTTTAAACATTTTCCGCCCATTAGCTTTATTAAAAATGGAAACATGAAGAACTGAGAGGTGTTCATTGATTGTAAGCAACATCATCCCGTAGGTCGGCAGCTTTAGGGCGAGGTAAGATCACAGTTTGTTGATACGCTAGCAGATCCGTTAGCTAACATTGACGTAGATGTTGTTTTTATCGCATCTTTATGACTTTTATGGATGTTGTTGTTAAACTGAGTCTTTTGTGAGGCTGAAATAAAGTTAATATCATATGCATATCATATCATTGTCTTCAGTGTTGTTCAATTACATTCCTATTTCTGAGTATTTGACCTAGTTTCTTTTGCTTACCCGATTTTGACCTAAAGACCTACATTATTATCTTGAATTTGAAAGTGTTGGATTATATCGATTATTAAACGCATTGCATTTTTGTTGATGAGTCTACAATGTTGAAATGACAGTTTAATTCTCACTGATTTTATAAGGAATTCTTAGTATTTTGGGGCGGTGGGGCAGTCTCCCAGTGATACTTGACACCCAGAAGGTGTGGTTTAAGAGGAGACAACATTCATAACCCCCCTTCTTCTCAGTCTGTAGGACAAGCCCTCTGTTTTTCTTTGTCATACAGTTGTCTATCTTCTCTTGGTTTGCAATGCTGAACCACTGAATTATGCTGTTTTCCAGGATGAGGGATCTTCATGCCATTGACAGTCTGCTCTTGAAGGAGCTGAAGAAATGTTGTGCAAAGGAGCACACATTTCTTCCCAGAGAGGCTGGCCTGAAGCTGATGGAATCGGCCTCCACAGAGGTAACCCACTGACCTACTTTTACAGTTTTGGCTGTCTGTTCTGACATATGTGCAGGCTAACAATGAATGCTATTTTTAGTGATGCCCATCAAATATTTAATAATGTACTTTCAGAATCACAGTGGCGTGTCTGCAAAATGCAGAGACACTAGAGTGGAAGAACTTTGGGGCCTGACCAGTTTCTTTGGCTACAGCACCCAAACCTTTGTTGAGGCGGTCAGTTTGCTGGACCGATTCCTCACCATCATGAAGGTAGAAATCAAACAGAGAATGCATGATTATTATGTTGTTTTAAGTTTATTCTCTTTATTTAATATTTCCAAAGACAATCCATATTTCAAAGCAGAACTAGTAAATAACAATCTGGATGATGTTTTTTTTCCTTATATCAGTCAATGTCTTTACATGTTTGCAACACATTCCAATCACTAGAAAGATGAAAACATGACCACAACGACCTTGAATCATGGGATGTTGACTCACACTTATCACTTTGGTGTTGTATTGTTAGGTGCAGCCCAAACACTTGCCCTGCATCGGAGTCTGTTGTCTTCACATTGCAGCTAAAATGGTTGAGGAGGAAAGCAATGTCACACCCACCCATGAACTCATTCGCATCAGCCAAAGCAAGTTCACTGTGTCAGACCTGTGTCGCATGGAGAAGATCATCTCAGAGAAGCTGAGCGTGGAGCCTGAACCAGTGACCGCCTTGACCTTCCTTCGCCTCTACTACTCAGCCTTCACATCCCAGTCTGCTGGAAGGTAAATACATTGTTGCCTAAAGCAGATGCATTGCTCCAGTTTGCATGGAGTTGGGTTAAATAGATTGTGCATAATGAGGTTTGAACTGGCGGATCACTTTGGGATTCCCTCTATATTTTAAGGGAGGAGATCCCAAGCATTGGGAGACTGGAAGCCCAGCTAAAAGCCTGCTTATGCCGGCTTGTTTTCTCTAAAGCAAAAGTAAGGATTGTTCTCGGGCGACAATATCACAGTATAGCCCAGAGTACTTCAAAATGGAGGACTTATTCAGCTGTTTTTTTTTTCTTTTGCAGCCATCAGTGCTGGCACTGTCTGTCATTGCTCAGGAGTTTGAAGCCCTCCAGTCCATCGCCTTGTTGAAGATTGTCCAACAACTCCAAAGACTCCTAAAGGTAAAGTTGTCTACATTAGCTCAATAATCAATTTGATTATCAAAATCAGAGCCAATAATCCTTTTACCTTTTCAGTATAATGCCCATCATTGTGCATTTTGGATATCAGACCGAGACATATGTCGGCTTATGTGTCATTGGTTTGATAGCACACTATATTATAAACCTAAAATGTCATTTTTAAGAGCATCCAAGTCACCCCCTTGGCCGACATGCTTAAGTGAAGTCTCTTTATGCCTCCAGTTCCACCGTCATGTGCACACGGTCACAGCTCTTGACATGTCGATGACAGCATGTCTGAGAACTATTTCTGTCAGCAGCCTCTCAGATGTTTCCTCTTTTTCTTCTTAACAGATAAGTGACAGCGAGCTGCTCCACTGGAAGGAACTTGTGGCCAAGTGCATGACTAAATACTGCTCAAATGAATGTAACAAACCAGACAATAAAAAGCTGGTTTGGATCGTGTCCAGGAGAACCGCACAGAATCTTCAAGCCAATCACTTTAGTGTGCCTGGCCTGCCAACCATTCCTGAGGGGAGCTGGGATGAGATTGAGAGGTTAGTTCTGCAGTGTGTTTCCACCTTTTTACTCCTAGTTCTCAACGCGCTGAATACATCAGGATTGTAATAGTCACAAAACTACCATTCATGAATGTAGTTTAAAAAGAATCAAGCTTCCAAAATGCCATCAGTCATTTGATAAGAGGTTGCATTTCAGAGTAGAACAGGGTCTATGGATGGTAAAGTGTGCACAGGAAAAGACAGACTTCAAAATATGTAAGCCTATTGTCTGTCTGACCTTCTAACTGCTTTGCTTGAGTTGGATTCACTCATGCATGGCTGAAACTAACGATCGCTGAATAATTTGTCATGTAAATTTCAAGTGACTTTTTTTGAAGAAGCAAAAAGAAATGTGAATTAGATGGGTCGATGTTAACTGGTTAGCGCTGCTGAGGTTGCAAGAATCCTGCACACTGTCCAACTTGCTAATGAAAAGTTTAATGGCAATGCTCTGATGCTAGACCTTCATCAGGCAAAAAAGAAAAAAAACTGGTAAGCGCTAACATAGCTTGTTGCAAAGTTAGTTTTGTCAGATGTTTTGGGTAAAGCCTTCCAGGTTAACATTGCTGCAATCAGCCAGTCTGAGGAGGGTTTACGTCATACCTGTGTCATACCATTATTTTGAATGCATCAAAATGATGTGTACATGAACATTACTACAGATATTTAGTTTATGTGTTACAAAAGAGCAGCTGGTCTCTGATATGCAAAACCATTAGAGCATATAGGAGTTATATACCACTGCTGGATGTATGACCATAAATGAATCAAAGTTGTTGTGAATAAAAGGGTCACATTTGGCCTCCCCTACAGTAAGTCTAAAAAATTGGTCAAACCAAAGCTGCTGTCCAGACACTGTCAAGTGTAATGCGACTCAACAAGGTATTTAAACTCTGAATTTAAATTTGATAAAATGCTTTCAAACCAGATCCTGTAAACAACACAAATGAATCGATCAACATCAATAGAGCAGTGCATTAAAGCTAGGGTTTGTAGTACCGGAAAACTAGCATGAATTTGAATGTAGCATTTCCCCGGGACTCAGTCTAACCCTCCCCTCCCCCCTCGGAGCTCCTCTAAAATGACGCCCCCGCTCACATGCACGAGTGCCTCTGATTCGCGACCGTATGATCGTGACTGATTCAAAACCGGTCCTCAGCACATCGTTTGTGTTTTCACTACGTCAACTCATGTCTCACTCAGTGGTAAGAAAACACCAAAATATTATCATAGTGAAAGTTAAAAACACAAACAAACATGAAATGTACGCGCAGGAGGCGAGCAGAACGGCAGGGCGGGATTTGATTGGTTTCATAATTTGGATCCTGATGGCAGGGATTGGTTAGTTTTTTCCCAGCTTTACTCTGGCTGTAGATAGAAGCTTTTTTTGCTCGTTTTTAAGAACACATTTTGTATTGATTCCCATCAGGACATAAAGATCATTTTAACCAGTATAACAAAAAGTGTATCTAAATTTGACTACCAACTCTAGCTTTAATTGCTATCTCCTCCCTTGCAGTGAGGACTCCTGTGAGGACATGAGTTGCGGAGAGGACAGCCCATGGGGATCGCCAGGAAGTGACGGCGGAGGATCCTTCTTCCCCTCTTCCTTTTTGAGCTGCAGAAAGTGATGAGTCTTCGTTGTGCAGTAGCTTACAGATGTGTGTTTTCTCCTGAATTGTTAATGGTTTAAGGTGGTCAACATGTTTCAAAGCAAGCCTGTGTGTTTCACTTTTTGTACCGTGTGCAGCATAGGTACGCCTGTTGGGAGGTTCGGATCATGAAGTGCCTGTGTTGATTCAGTTTACTGTCTGTTACTTTACAAAAACATATCCTGGTAATGCAAATCTGAAAATTGCAATATCTTGGCAGCTTGACGGCAATGCATCTGAATGTCTTTTTCCAAAATGTTCTCTTTATGTTTGTGTCCTAGCTCGGCACATTCCAGGAAAAACAGTGAAGCACAAGCAAGAACTAGTGGATGTCAGTCATGAGGTACACTCACTGTTAAATTCAGCTAACATATTAGCACAACTCCATCTTTTTTTAATACTCGTTTTTATACTCGAAGCCATTCGTAACTACAGTAGTCTGCAAATGTATGTAATACATAATTCTAATGTGACATTGTAGTGTTACATACCAGACTGTATATGCATGGAAACATTGAAACGTGACAATGAATGGATGTTTGTGTATACCAAGATAAGCTTACTGTAGAAAAGAATGAAAAAATGTACATAACTTGTAAAAAAGAAGAAAAAAATCTATGTTTTTGTGAAAGCAACATGTGTGTGTTGTGTGTGGATATTATGTGTATTATTATGTTGGAAGGATCAAAAGTTATTCTTTAAAGTAAAGAAAATAACTTTGTATCCACCTTTGCTCTGTGCTTTATTTATATTTTGTTTCATTTGAATAGTTTCTATTCTGAATTTCACACTAGCAGGGACTTGGTGCATAAACAGCCGAAAGTACATTTTAGATATCTGCTTAAAAGAACTCTTATTGAACTGCAAAATGTTAACCTAGAGGTAACCAGATCAGTAAGGGTATAAATACATGCTAAAACAACAAGACCACTCTGCAGTATTAATTTATTCTGGTTTACTAATGCTGTTCAAAAGTGTAGATCAGAGCATTCTTCCCAAAAATGGCCATAGACTGTCTGACTTTAGCATGTAGTTACAACATTTTGGTGTTTTTCATTCATTACACCCAATTTTTATACACTTTATATCCAGTGAAAACCATGAATCTCCCAGTGTTTTTTTAACCTGCATCTGCATACCCAGATTAGTTGAAAAAGTGTCCTCTGGAAGTCTAGTAGAACAGTTTCAAATGTGTATATTCCCTAGAAAATGTTTTTTTTTTTAACTTATGAACTTTTTAGAGATAGGTAGTCTCCACAAGTTAGCTACAAACATAAAATGACCTTATTCAGTATTGTCCATTCACAGTAGAGTTTTCATCATTAGCACAGCCTGGCAAAACTGCAGTAGTAAAATGCAATGCACAAGTTAATCTAGTAGTATTAGTAATCCCAAAACATCGTGGAGAACAATGTCTAGTACTTCTATTAGAGCAGAGGTTCCCAAAGTGTGGGATGGGACCCTTTGGGGGTTGCCAAAAATATAGACAAAAATAGTTACATTTGAAATTAAACCTTGCAAATAAAAACATTTAATTAGTTTTCTGCCTTTCTGTGTTGCCAGATGACTCCTAATGTTAGGGTTAGTAAACAGTTTTCTGCAGACTAGCTACATGAAATATGAAGCAACATTGAATCACTTCGAGGGACAGTGGGGGTCACGAGTCTTTGGCACAGATATTTTGGGGGTCATGGGTTGAAAGGTTTGGGAGCCCCTGCACTAGAGTAAGCTTTTAATAGCAGGATTTAACCATTTTTTACAGTCTATGGATTTAACTTAAATGTTTCAGTACCCAACACCCTCCTCAACAAATTACAATACATACAAAACTCAGCTGCACGCCTCCTCACTCACACCCACTCCAGAGACCACATCACCCCAGTCCTCCAGAACCTCCATTGGCTTCCCATCACCTCCAGAATTCAGAACAACATCCTCCTCATCACCTACAAAGCCCTCCATAATCTAGCTCCCTCCTACCTCACCGACCTTCTGCAGCCATACAATCCCTCCTGCAACCTCTGTTCCACCAATGCCAACCTCCTCACCCCTCTCACCGAACCCAAGCACCGAACCTGGGGGGGACAGGGCCTTCTCTGTCGCTGCCCCCACCCTCTGGAACTCTCTCCCCCAACACCTCAGACTCTCTCCCTCACTCACCAACTTCAAATCCAGACTCAAAACCCACCTATTTAGAAAGACTTTTAACCTATAATTGATAGATTTTTTGCTTGTTTGTTTGTTTGTTTTTGTTTTTGTTTTTTGTTTTGCTTTCCTTTGCTTATCTATTGTATAATTTATTTTTTGTAAAGTGTCTTAGAGAAACTTTTTAAGCACTTTTATAAATAAAATGTATTATTATTATTATTATTATTATTATTATTATTATTATAATAATAATATTTTTTTAAATAATCTGAATCTGAATATTTCTTTCATCACTGTACACAAAAGCTGCCAAACAAATGTCATGAAGTAAAAAACTTTGTTTTCTCTGAAGTATTTTGAGGTATATTAGTATTGGAGAACAAATATCTCGATTTAACTTGAGTAATGTTCAGATGAAAGACCAGGGGGCGCATGTTAGAGGATTTGTCTGACTATTCATCCCATCTTTTCTCCCATCCCCTCTATTTTCGTCCCATTCAATTCATTATAAGCACAAGTCTTTCCTTATGCTGGGGGCTGTAGAGAAGCCTGGCTCATTGTGTATGTGTGGGTGTGCGTGCGTGTGTGTGTAAGAGAGAGAGGGGGGCGGAGGAGGTGGTGATGCTGCTGCTGGTTGTGGTGGCGGTGCATGCGGACGGGGGTTGTCTGTTAGCTGGCGTGGATGTGTTGACACGCATTTCTGCTCCATCTCCTTGATTAAACCGGTAGCCTGGAGGGGAGTCGCAGCGGAGTGTGAAGCAGCAGCAGTCAGACGGAGGAATGAGAGCAGACCGAGCCCTTGCATCTCCACCATGCAGCCGACCACCACCAGCCGTCCATTTTACACGAGTATATGAGCCGACGAGCGCCGGTTTGTCTGTGTTTTACAGCCGGGCAGCAGTAGTGTGCAGTCCCGGTGATGACAACGTAGGCCAACGCCTCGCTGCAGCTACATACAGGGAATGAAAACGCTCCCAAGATGGTCCGCATCGCTAAGGCCCTGGGTTTGGTTATTCTGTGCGTCGCTGTGCTCATACTGTCGCTCATAAGCTATGTGTCCCTGAGGAAAGACAGCCTCTTCACCTCCTCCAAATACTACATGGGGGGCCCGAGGATAATGTTTCACGCAGGATTTCGGTGAGTAACACATATTCTTCAAAGCAGATTGTAGGTAGCTACTTTGATTCAGACGGGTGGCGTTGTAAATGTCAACAGTGTGGCCTAGAGTGAAAGATTCACACATCAACTTCCATCCAATTTGGGGCTAAATGCTTCCTGACAATCAAACAGTGAACTGTCCAAGGTGCTGATGCTGTTTCCGTGGGCAGTGCACGGTGTGATAGGATTTTAACAGCAGCATCCCACCTTTTTGGCCTAATGTACCCCCACAGTCCTGTAGATAAATCCCCCAACCTCATCATTTATTCCCACCTATCCTGTTTTATATTTTGTTGTTAATTGAACAAAAGTGGATATTGTTGAAATACTGTTTTTCCTAATCTAGTATTTATGTTGAAGTTAAGTCAGCAATAGGCTATTTAAGTTGTACATGGATTAAACCTAGGTGGATGGCATGACATGGCCTTTTTGTGGTCACAGGCATCAAACATAAATTAAAATAATTAGATTAATCAAAATGTACTTGTAAAGTGTTCAGCACGTGTGGATGTATGCAAACATACATATTATTTCTGTGATAAATCCCACATTTTTCACATTTTTCAACCAAAGCTGTTAAATTTCATATGGTGTGACTGTTCCAAGCACATTTTAAAAGATGAAAACTGAAGTCAGTTAAATATCCAATGAGTTGATGTGTAAGAGCAACAGGTAATCCTGTTTGGGTGATCATAATATAAGCTTCCTGCATGCTCGACCCACAAACCAGATGTTTCCAGTATACACATCCAGCACTTATCAATCTCTAGCTCGGAGCTCCACTGAAAGACACACTCTAGGCAAAATTGCTGCCAAACTCCTTTTGGCTCTCCTCAGTTATCTGTGTCATCGTTCTCCACTCTTGCATTTGTACAATAGATACAACCTCATACATGCTGTTGTTATATCAATCTGAAAAAATCCAAACAGTGCAGAGTGTTGAGCAGAGACCACATCTCATGCAGTCAATCTCCTGCTGAGTGCTGCATGCAGGAAGAGGATGGTCTGCAATAAGTCCAGACCTGTTTGTCCGGAGACTATCTGGGATTTATATGTAAAGACTGCACTGACTCAACTCTGGGGAATCCATGATGACCTACTACTTCAAGTTTCTACACTGAAATAATGCGCAGCTGTATTGTTCATCCAGATGGTGTGACATGATATCATTAGGTGCAATGTTGACAGTTTTAACAATAAAAGGTATAAAAAAAAAATCTAAAATATTCAATTGATCACATAGAAAGAAGCACAGGAATTTTAATACATTTCTGATGCTGTTAGAAAAATAATCTAAAATTAATTGAAGACGAGGGAAAAAATGTCTTACTTTGTGATTGATGCTGACTTGTGATGATGATGATGATGATGGAAAATAATAAAAAAATAACATGACTTCTCAAAGTGAAATACCTTATCTAAAGAAAGGAATGGTCAAATTTTTTTTAGTAATTTTGAAAAAAATCAGAAATACTTAAAAGAAAAACAGTGAAAATAATCAGAATCCAACACAATATTTAAAATACCACAGGTTTCCAGAAAATTTATATTTGAAGCAACAAATCAAATAATTTTGATTCAAATTAAGTTTAAAAAAAAGTTATTTCAGGCCTAAACATTATTCACGGAACTACATTTTCTAGCATATTATCCATTGTTTATAGCAATTTACTTTAAGCATTTATACGACGATGATGTAGTGTTTAAGACAAAACAATTCAAACAGTTTAGCATTTATGAAATTTGACAATAACTATTTTAATTTTACCATTTCCTGTATTATTTCTTGCCCAAAAGTATAACCATTGAATTTAGTTTACAGTTTAAACTATAAACTTGGCTACTGTTAGCTAACATTTCAATCAGTCTACTGCTCCATTTATCAACTTTTATATACATGCTTTTATATTAACTCTGTATGCAGTAGTTTACATTTAGCAAACAGTCTAAACTGGTAGTATCAACTAAGCTACTTTTAGTTAACTATTGCAGTCACCTACTGCTTTTGGCTAACCATTAAACATTCTTAATCTAGTTCCCAGAAATAGAGTTTTTTAATTGCATTTTGTGATTGTTGTTGACAGGTCTCAGTTTGCCATGAACTTTCTGGACCCCTCTTTCATCCCATTAACTAATGCCCTGAATGAGGAGCTCCAAGGAAAACCATCCAAGTGGAAGTTCAACAAGACAGCTTTTTATCAGCAGAGGTAAGAGATTTTATTTCTTAAGATATTTCCTACTCTACTTTCAAAGACATTACAGTACTGTTCACCCTGCAGGAAAAACAAACAGTTCAGGGATTTATTTTATGTCTTTGCATTTTATTTCTTATTTTTTCCCCCTATTTCCACATCGTACAGTTTTTTTTAGAAAGCCTTTTTAATTAACAGAAAATGGTTGTAAATCTGTTGCACTCAGTTATGGTTTAAATGTATAATTTAATACCTACATATTTAGGGATGCAACTTTCGTGTATTTTCATTATGGATTTAGCTGACCAATCACCTCAGACCAGTTTAAAGAATTGGATTAAAAAAACCTCTTGCCACAATTTCTCTGCCCACAGAGTGATGATTTTAAGTCTTAACCCCACGAAACTGAATGATAGAAAAAAAGTAGGATGGATTCACATTTGATAACATGGTTGTGGATTGTATTTGAACACAAATAAAAGTAGTCACTGAATACTGATGAGAGGAACAACAAATCAAATATTCTTTTGATCCTTTTTTAAACCTCATAAAATCAGCTGCACCATGAGGCATTGCTTTGCACTTATTCACCATGTCTTGTGGCTGCATCACATGTTTTATAATGATGCTGTTGTCTTGTGAAATTCATGGCTTGGTGATTTCTGGCCCTTAAACATGAACTAAAACATTCTAGCAACATGTGTAATGAGAGTTTCTCTTTTCAGGAAAGATATCTTCAACTACATCGACATTCCTAAGAACTTCTCCCTCACCAAGGACAGCGTGCGTGTGGGCCAGCTGATGCACTTTGACTACTCAAGCCACAAATATGTCTTCTCCATTAGCAACAACTTAAAATCCCTGCTTCCAGACTTTTCTCCCATCCGCAACAGACACTACAGCATCTGCTCTGTGGTGGGAAACAGTGGCATCCTGACAGGCAGCCAATGCGGCCCAGAGATCGACCAGGCAGACTTTGTCTTCCGCTGCAACTTTGCCCCCACAGAGGTTTACTCCAAGGACGTGGGCAAGAAGACCAACCTGACTACCTTCAACCCCAGCATCCTGGAAAGATACTACAATAACCTACTGACCATTCAAGACAGGAATAACTTCTTCCTCAACCTGAAGAAGCTGGAGGGAGCCATCCTGTGGATTCCTGCCTTCTTCCTTCATACCTCAGCCACAGTAACCAGGACCCTGGTGGACTTCTTTGTGGAGCACAAGGGCCAGCTGAAGGTGGAACTGGCCTGGCCGGGGAACATCATGCATGATGTCAACAAGTAAGAGAGTTGTTTTAAATCCCTGTTTAGATATGGTCCGTTAATAACTAATCGATATGATCTGGGCTGCACTACAATAGCAATCTTGAGAGTTTACATTCAGGGATAAAAATATACACATACACATTATTTCCTACTATGTGGAGTTCTTTAGCCTCATATGATACAACTTTTTTTTTATCACTGTGTCAACAGGTGGTAATCTGACAATCGAATTGCATATTTCTACAGTTACACCTTAGCAAGAGTAGACCGGTACAATACTTAGACAATACAGCTCCTAAATATATGGAACAATAGCAGCAAACAGAAAAAATGTACAGCTTGCCAACAGTGTTGGAAAAATGTACCCCAAATTAAGTTCCTCGAACTTGCATAAACTTATTTTTTTTATGAAATGTTCCACTTTATAACATGCACAAATTATAAAAATGACATTCATTATATAAGGGATATTGCTAAATTTGTCCATAAACAGCTGATAAATGAAGAGTAACATTCACAATTCTACATGCATGTTCATATTCCACTTTGGTTTTGGCTCTGTCTTTGGTCTCCACCACTTGGAAACTTGCCTTTTGGCATCTTAATGCTGCAGCTGAAGAAACAACAGAGGAGATGTGAGCCTGGAAACAACAAATACAACCTGCTGCAAGATGCTGAAAAGCTCTCTAGTGCTGAAAGGAATTGCAGAATTAGGTGATGATATTTACATCACTTCTAGCAACCATTTTCCCACTTCTTATTTACTTAGTTTCTTATATGAAAATGTTAATAGATGGAGCTTTAACAGATTAAATAGAGCATGAGACATTTAAATAACTAAGCAGGGGTCTCCTGACCAAAGTATTTCTAAAATCCCCCTGTGGCTCTGGATATAATATTGTTGAAAATGATAATAGCACAGTCACACACATTAGCTAACAGGGAAATGAAAAGACCAGACAGGGAACATAACAGAGATAATGGTATTATGGTTGTCTGGTTGCTGTGGGATTGATCACAGTATTCTGACTAAGATGTATTATGGATATAATCTGATGACTGATTTGACCTTATCCCCCACAGATATTGGAAAACTAAAAACCTCTCCCCAAAACGCCTCAGCACTGGAATCCTCATGTACACGCTGGCATCTGCCATGTGTGATGAGATCCACCTCTATGGCTTCTGGCCCTTTGGCTGGGACCCCAATACAGGCAAGGATCTGCCTTACCACTACTATGACAAGAAAGGGACCAAATTCACCACCAAGTGGCAGGAGACCCACCAGCTGCCCAGCGAGTTCAAGCTACTCTACAAGCTGCATCGGGAAGGTGTGATCAAACTCAGCCTGACGCACTGCTCTTAGACAGACAGTGAGTGCTGGGTGTTTAAAGAGGTGACTCCAGGGATGGTGGCATATACACATTAGCTCTGCTTAAACTTCTGTTGTGGCCCACGATGCATGATTAGAGTTAAGTACATTTTTGACACCCTCATTTCACAAACACGCTCACATCAGACTGTAATTTCATACAAGGATGTCAGGCCCACTCGGGATGTAAATCACAGATGTATCACAGCGTTGCTCGTCATCAAGTATGTGGTTTGTTGTCTTCAGTATCACAGTTAGGACTACTATGCTGCTCTGTTGCTCCCATTGATCTCTGTCACATGGCGAATGGCCATATCTAAACAGCTCAAACTGAACAAACATCTATTTCAGCTGGAGTCTGTAGAAGATTCAGCTGTAGGAACACCAACAGTTAAATCTTTCAGTTCTGTTACTTTGACACAGTATTGACTGATAATCGCCTTTTTCAACAGTATACTGATTCTGTACACTGAAATCACTGCCTAGTCTCAGGGAAGGAGTTAGATCAGTGTCTTTTTGTAATCAGATTCAATGCCTCAAGAGAGGTTAATGTTGTCAGGCCTTTTCCCCCCTGAGGTGTCAGACAATCTGCACTACTCTGTAAGATGGTATGTATTTACAAGACTGTACTCTCTCTATATATATGAATATTAATACTTGTGTGTCTTTAAATATCAGTAGACAGAGTGACTGTCCACTTCAAATTTTGCAGAGATTTTTCATTTTGGAATAATAACCAACATTCCAACAATAAGCCATACATCCATAGACAAACGGTAGAGTGTTATGAAGACGCTGAAGTAAAGAAAGTGTAATCAGCCTACATTAGGTTCTGAGGCTATAAGGCTATAAGACATGGAATAAGAGGGTCTGTAGACATGCTAACAGCTTCACTCATGTCACAATGCTACAATGACAGACAACGCTTAGAAAACCCTAAATGCTGTTTACAAACTCTAACAGCTGGTCCAAGGCATGTTCCTGGTCCATGAGACTTGTTCAACTCTCTTGATCAAAGCTATTCAATCCACTACATGTTAAAAATAAAAGACCTTTAACTGAAGTTGCTTCTCTAGTTCCTATCAAGGAAGTCAGAAGCTAAGTATGTCCTTGCTCTTTTTTAATTAGCATTTTATTATTAAAAAAACAAGTTTGAAAAATGATAGAAAGTATATCAACAGTAGTTATAAAATAAATAAACTCTAGCTTATACTGCACAAATTAAGATTACAAATTCAACATGATTACAAGACCTTATGAAGTCCCTACTCTCAGCCAAGAAATAGGAACCCAACCCATAAAAACACAAATTTGAACAACAGGATGTCTATGACTGAGCTTTTGACGATTTGTAGGACATAACAATGGTGTACATCTTACAAATAATGTTCATAAGAAAGCAAAGAAGCCTATTTTAAAATCAAAGTACTCAGTCCAAATCGCAAATCTTAGCTACAGTTAAGACTTTGTGGGTTCAAGCTTTTTCATTAGCCTACTTAAATAGGTCAAACTTTGTTGGCTGTTGTTTATGATGTAGGTATGACTTTGGGTTTAAACATGCATAGAGGTCTATAGATACATGGGCCTACTTAGTTTGAATCCAGTATTCAGTTCAGTGTGGTTGGCAAATATTAGATTATGCTAACCTAAAACTGATGCTGGCAATCATTTTACTGGTAGGCTTAGGTTCTGCAAATGAGGTGAATTTGTGAGGTGCAATTTAAATTCTATGAAAGCTTCAATTTTTACTTGGTTTTTAAAATGTTTAAAGAATTACATATTTTCTCTTCACTATTTAGTGAAAACAGGTTATATATTATCAAGTTTAGCTGTTAGCTCTAGGGTAAAGTTGGCTGTGCTACAGTTAGACCTTAGTTTTGTTGATGTTAAAATGTAGAAACTACAGTTAAAATGAGGACTTTTTTCTTGCTAACCCCTGTTTCATTTTAGTGAGGTGTAATTGCACAACTAAACACAAGCAAAGTTTGAATTTGTAAACAGCTGCAGGAGGATTTTGTGACCTACACAGAGGCATTAGCATGGCTAAGAACATCAGGAAATACGTTTTTGGACACAGTTTCTTCCAATAGTCAATATCAATAACTACTTATCACTATTTTAATTACAAAAATAATTAAGGAGAAATATGATATTTATCAAAAAGGTTTTCTTGATGGGGAAAAATTATTTATTTATGACCATATCAATTCCATTGTGACCTAAAACAGAGAAATGAATGAACATTATAAAACGTACTGCATCTTGTATAAAGAGCATGATCCATTTTAACAGCATTGCATGTGAGACACTAACAAATCTTTTAGGCTAGTTTTTTACAACCTTTTTGATGATTGCTTTGAGGGAAAAATTCAGTTCTTTGCTATTGTTTGTATTCCTGGTGGTGTTTTCCTGAAGAGTATCACCAGTGTCTTTGTATGAGAGATGTTTAAAGGCTGAAATCAAACTGCTATATTCCACATGGGACCAAACCTCTATAGATTCACTTATAAATGAACAAGCGTTATTTTTTGTAAATGTATATAGTCTTTGGTTTTAAAAAGCAGTCCACCTAATTATGCCAGACTGAAGCTGAGAGTTGGACGTGGGGTTCAGGACTTGGCCCAAACACTGGAAGCTGGCCACATGACCATCTCATGACCCTTAGACATGTGCTCCTTGTTGCAAATTCTGGCTTAGACCAAGTTTTAATACACACAGCAATGCAGTCATTCACACTTAACAGATGTAGTATGTGCTTTGTGCTCACACAGCACAAGTATGGCAGGTATTTCCTTGCTATTCTGTCCACATACAAAGCCTCTTCTTGTCTGTCTCCTCTGGCTAAATCGTAAAAAAAAATAATAATTTTTGACCATAGACATCTGTGTCCCATCTCCAAATCACAGTGCAGTAACCACAACAGCCATGACTACACACATCTGTCGTAAAAGTCTGAATAGCTGATCTTAGGCCATTTGAATGATGTCATTGATGTGTTGTTTATGGATAATTTCTAGAGTCTCTTCATTAGGAATGTTTTGTATGTACACCAAAGATCATTTGTTGAGAAGGAGAAATATTACTTTAACTTTGTATAGATTTATTTGGGGGTTTATTTGTTTACTAACAACAAATATTATTGTAGTTGAAGTGTCATATCCTTTTTCTGATGTTGGAATTAATGTTGATTATCACTTGATGTGGCACAGAGATAACTTGATTTTTTTAAGCGTTTTGGTTTAAGCCAAAGTATTTTGGTGGAATTATTTGTGACTCCATGAATGTTCTCCTATGGTTTGATGTGTCTGAATAACCTGCTGATGCTGACGTGTATGCTGGACATTTTCTTCCCCTAAAAGCATCTTTTAATTTTAAAAAGCTAAGTATAGAATGTGTGTAAACAGTTAGATGCTAACAAAGTTAGTGAGGATTGTAATTCCAGTCGGAACAACAGTATAGCTTTTTCGTGCATTACATCTTAATGACAAAACAGTGACAAACAAAACTTAACCATGAAGTGTTTTTATTCCAAATGCAGCACCATACAGGAGTCGTTCCAACAACCCTTTAACATTCTTGTACTTGTGTTCGATCTGCATGGCAACTATGTTCCATAATGCATAAAAAAGCTTGGCTGCTTATGTACATGTCGTATAAAAGTCATAAATCATGTAAGGGACTTTGCTATCTTGGTTGTTCTAACAAACACAATCGTACATATAAGAAATGTAACCATGTCTTAAATGTTTTTTGATTATACTTTATGATAAATATATGTTATGTGCCTGCATATTCCTTCCATCAATGCCTAATGTGTCAAATAAAAACAGTATTTTTCTCTGAATTGACCCATTTGAAGATAATTTTGTCTTTTTTTTGCTGAAAAACAACCTTTAAAACGTCCCCGTTTTTTCAACAATACCTGTATTCAATGATTATGTACAATCTTCAAAGTTTTGTAGTCTTTCTCTCCCTCTTTTTTTCTTACTTAATGATATACAGGCTTTGAATAAATAACATTACAGATGGTAAACATCAACATGAGCTAGGTCACATAACTAAAGTATTACTTTTTTCATATATGGATCATATATAGTTTATTTTACAATCTTCAGGTGCACCTGTCAAGCTCCAGAGCACAGAAGAACTTTGAAAACGCATAATTAATTCAGGTCTCTGATGATGTATTAGCAGGCACACCTCCTCCGCGGGGGCGCCTCCTCGATTTCATGGCTAGGGGCTGGGCTGCCGTTGGGTTCAGAGCTCTGGCCCCCAAAACTGCTCTGCTCCATCCTCTTCATCACCAGGTCCAGCAGGGTAGTGACAGCCCGGTCCACTTCCACACCCGTCACTGCGCTTGTCTCAAAGTAAGGAATCCTGACGGGAGTGAAAAGAGGAGCTTTATTTTGAAACGATTAGGAAAGTGGACATTGATGAAAACATGCTGATCCTTTAGTGATTATAATTTTGGGATGGGCTTGTGTAAAGATGACTGTTTTTAATGTTTGATGAGTAGAAGCTGTATTCCTATCAGTCATTAAATAACACATATTTATATATATGCTTCATATTTTATTATTATCTATTGATCTGAAGAGATATAACTAATCAATATTTGATCAGGGAAAACAAAGCTGTAGTGTTAAAATTTGAACACAGGTTTGTGAAACAGAAATGCATTTTCTTCTCTAATCTTACGAGCCCCTGGGAGGCCCATGACCCAAAGGTTGGAAACCACTGCGCTGAATGAAATATTAAGAGGGGATAAGTGGAGCAGGGTGGAAAACAGATCACTAGCACCATCCTCTGGTAGACTGTTGAAAGAGGAAAAGTGTTATCTAAGCAAATCTATATATAGTCCTCTGTCATTTCGAATGTGTTGGCAAAATATTGTGGTTACTTGACTACAGAGAACCAAACGCTTGTGTTTTATAATATGACACAGTCATAGAGTTACATCAGAAAATGACAAACCTAAATTGTTTCAAAAACTATAAAGTCTTTAAAATTAATAAAACAAGCTTGATCAACATAAAAACAGCAGTATCACATTAAAACCAAATTAAGCTTCAGCTCTTCACTGTCTGTATCAATGTGGGTTTTATTTCAAAATTCAACATTATAAAAAATAACCAGCAAACATATTTTCAATAATGCAGCTTTGACCTGTATATTTTGGGAATATGTTGGACAAACCAAACAATTATTTTGTTTGTTGCTCATTAGATTGATACCACCTTTGTAACATATTGAAGCCCTGCAATCATATTGTTTGAAAGGTTTAAGTACAAGTTATTCCGGCGCAATCTACATTCAAATACCATTTTTAAAAAGAGCACTTTGAGATAATAGAAACTGGAATTTTTTAATTATGATTCAACTCAGAAACCAACAGATCTGTTCAAATCAGTAAATCAGGCTGTTCTATAATTAAGGTTGAGATTTCTTTTTGAATACAAATTACTATAATCCAACAAACTGTCTTACTAACAGCAGAATCTCTTATATATTGTTCAAATCTGTGTGTCTGACAAAGAAAGTAACCGATGTTTGAATAAGATATGTAAAAAAAAAAAAATTACAAAGCCTTTCATTCCTACTTATTAAGATATTAGGATGGCTGTCTTTTGTTACCCTTGGTGTAAAGGCTGTTGGTTTAACTGAGGTTAATCAGGGCAAAGTCTGCCCCATACTTTAAATCTATTCAGGTTTTCTATTTTAAAATATTTGATAAAATGTTTTTTCCTGTGCTTAATCACTTCAAATCTTAAGTCAGCACAAATGTCTTGGTTATAGAAAAAGGGATTGAGAGCAGCTCTGGTTGGTCCGACACACCGTCTAAGCTACATGCTCTGTAACGGACAGACATCAGCCTCACCCGTATCTGTCTGCCAGATCCCTCGCCTGTCTGGCGTGAACATCCCTCACATCCCGGAGGTCTGCCTTGGTGCCCACCAACACAATGTCTGGACTATCACAGTACGCGTTGGCCTGTAGCTGACCTGAACCAACACAGAGGAAGTCATTTCAAACCGTGAAGTGCAAATAGACATGCATGAGTGGACTTCAAAGTGAGATTAGAAACTCCTTCAGTCAAGGTGAACTCAAGGCTGTAAAAATGAGGCTCTGAATCTCAGTGATGGGGGTAACAGGAGAGGGAACATTGATCTAAAAAGAGTATTGATCTGAATCAAAGCAGCCTGCTGAGAAGACACATACTCATCCAGTTCCTGACGTTGAGGAAACTTTGCTGATTGGTCAAGTCGAACATCAGCAGGAAGCCCATGGCATCTCTGAAGAAAGCTGTAGTGAGGCTGCGAAACCTGAAAACAGAAGGGAAACCATTTCAATGCAGGACAAAGTCCCCTTATTTGGATTCCAGCAATGATTGGCAATAGCTGGATGGGCTTCCATGAAACATTGTAAGGACATTCACAGTTCTAATAGGGTGACGCTTACTGGCTTTGGGGATCCTTGTCTTTTTAAAGTGACTAGATGAATAACTGATAACTCTGATAACTATCGAATGTGTAGGCAAACAACTTTGTACGAGTAGTTGTCTCCACAGAAGATAAAATCTACAGATTTTTGGGATCATCTAACTTAAAATGAAAAGTCCCAATGGCTCAGAGGTCTTATTCCAAAAAGTCTCAAAGACAGTTTGATGGGTTTCCATGATATTTTGAACATTCACAGTCCCCAGAAGGTGAGCACCACTGACTTTGTTGATCACTTGACTTTATGACCATACTGGCAGATTGATCTGCTGACTTTGCTCATCAACAACCTTTTAGTCAAGAGCAAAATGAGATGTTAAGAAAAACATCACAAAGACTGTTTGGTTGATGCCATAAAGTTTTGTTGACAGTCCCTGAGAATAAACCCTGTTGACTTTGGTTATCACTTATCATGTCTAGTGCCATGAGCCAATTGACACTTTTAGCCCTAACTTGATAATTTGAAGCAGTATTAATTATTTTGTTGCAAAATTTTATTTGGGAATTCGTGTCCCTCAGAAGATAGATCCAACTGACTTTGGCTATATCTTATAGTTTTTTGTAAATCTTCTCCTCAAAGTTGACATCTTTTGACAAAATGTTTCCAGAGATGTTAGATGAATCATCATGATATTTGGTAAAGTCAGATTCCCCAGAAGATGAACCCTGCTGACTTAAGTTAACCTTTGTGATATGTATCTAACATCCTCAGCAGATAGAAACTTTCACATTTACCTTTATGTCTCTACAACTAGAGTTTAGATTGGTAATCAACGTTTTATAGATAATCATGGTCCCCAGAAGATAAAGTCAACCCTTGTCTTCACAAGCATCGCCGGCAGATTAAGATTTTCAGTAGTACTAGTACTTGCAAATTATTTTGTGTAAATATGTTACAACTTTTTCAAGCTGGTTCAAGCCCCCTAGAGGATGAAGTCTGCCTTCTTAGATGATCTCCTACTTTTTAGTCTACATCACCTATGAGGCTGAGATTCTGGAGTTACCCTCTACAATGTCCTGGTGTCATCACCAGGTAAAAGTTGTAACTTTTCAAATAACCATCAATACAACCAAGCAAAACCAACAACATTCATATCGAACTTGGTCATGGTTACTCAGAAAATGAGTATCAGCAAATGAATCAGCTTGCTACCACACTCAGTAGTGATATGTTTGCATGTACAGTTTTGCTCATAAGTATACATACCCTGGCAGAATTTAGGATTTCTTGAGTAGTTTCTGTTGTCATTATGAATTATATTAAGAGTAAACACAGTTGTTTGATAATAATTTGCCTCACCCAACCACCAACCATGAGTGAAATAAGTTTTTCTCTTATCATTCATATTCTCTGAAAATGGCCAAAAAAAAATCACAAATTCTGCCAGGGTATGTAAACTTTTGAGCACAACTGTATCTTAGCCTCACATCTATGCTAGCATGATTCCAGTGTCTCTGACTTGTTTTCATGTCAGTAGCATTTTTCACATTATCTTGGTTAGTTTTTGTTGGTAGGAAAACTGCTAATCCTGACCCAAAGTCCTATGCTTCATCCTATTTATTCTTCAGGTCCAAACACTTCAGTTAGTTGCAGCAGTTGAGTAACAGTGTGCTGTACTGCTCTGGGGAATGGAAAACTTGAACTTAATTTTGGAGCCGAAGCAGGAAATTTGAGTCTTTTGTCTCATTAAAAAAAAATCTTCACTGATAAATTCCTCCAGGACAAAAATGTCACATTGAAAGAAAGGGCCACTCAGTAACACAACAGTCAGTACATTTATCCCCATGGGAAACAGCCTACTGTCTCATGAGTATACAGAAGCATTTTAAACCACCCAAGCCAAGAAGCAAATGCCAGAAAAATTAAACTCTGTGACATTGGAGCTTTGGATGATGGTATACAAATGTTTGTGAATATGCAGTAAGCAGTATTTACCTCTCTTGTCCTGCTGTGTCCCAAAGCTGAAGGTGGACTTTGAAGTTCTTCTCAGTCGTCCCATCAACACCTGTCCCTGTGTACATCTGAACCAAACCACACAGCATCAAACAAAGATGAGAAACCCAGCAGCTTTTAAGGTCTTGTATGTGTTCATCTGTACATCTTAAATCACTTACCACTCTCTTTTCCCTGAAGTCAATGCCCACCGTGGTTGTGAACTTGCGGTTGAACTTGTTGTCAGTGTACCTGTAGAGGAAGGTGGTCTTTCCCACCCCTGAATCCCCCAGAGCCAGCAGCTTGATCAGATAGTCATAGTCCCAATCAGCCATTGTGGAGCTGAGTGCTCAACCTGCCACACAAGTGAATGCACAGTAAATTGCAAGATGCCTGAAGAGATCATGAAAGTTAAGAAAAACCATACAAGTGGAAAAGTAGAAACTTGTAGGGTTAATGAACTAGGATAAAAAAAAGGTTAAATAGTTCCACCTAAGCTGTATTTTCAGTCTGAGGAGCAGGATGATTACACAGGCTTTGCAGGACGTCATAACTCCCCACTCATTAGGCTCTGATCAGAGAGGGACTAGCACATGACTTGAGCTGGCTTCCACATGAGCAGTCAAGAGTTCTATCAGACATTGCTGAGCGAAAAAACAGCCTGTTTCGCAGACAGAACTCCTTTTATTGACTGTGGACTGTGGGTAGGCAGCTGAACACTGCATGACGCCACTCAAGTCAATGCAATGCTTCGCTTTCACTTGCAGCTGGGACAGGGCAGTCCAATAAAAGGAGCATGGAAAATTAGATTGGTTATGAAAGCAACGGTTGATAAACCAGAAGTTCTCAATAGTACCATTTACTTTCTTTTCAATCTGAAACATTGTTGTTGTTGGCAGAGGGTTTTGGTAAATTATTCATCCAGCTCAGATTCTAGCACTACAGCAGTAATAGGACATGAGATACTAGCATCAAATCTGGAGTCAGATCCCATGTGCATATTTAATGGTATTCAATTCTTTGCAAGCAGTACATTGATGACATGCTGAGTAATCCATCCTCTAACCTGCAGCAGCCTCTCTTTATCTAACAGAAGAACATTTCCATGGGTAAAAAAAATATCAAACAGCTGTTGGCTAATACTTGAGACTGAAAAGCTTCTTAAAACCACAAAAAAAAAAATCAAACTCCTTACCACTTTATCTGCAGGAGGTGCCCACGTCCATTCAGAGATAGCCCAAGTTGTCCTGATTAAATAAAATAATCACTATCTTGATAGGATGGTCCATCCTGAACCTTTCCCTCCTTCTTACATGTGATCCAGGGAGGAGTTTCTCACCAGCAAGAACAAGCAGGGCTGTGCTTACAGACCTTGTGTTTTCTGGTATTTCTCATGTGGGGGGAAAAGGGTTCTTTAAAACTGGATTGTATCCACCGTCGACGAATAATGTGTGCCTCTGTGGATTTGTGTGGAAATCGTCCAACCAGGCAACATGCTCAACTTCTTGAGGCTCAGAGAAATAATCCTGCTTCTCTAAACATTCTGAAAACAACATGAAAACAATGAACCTAAAGACTTATTTAGGTCTGCTTAAGGTTTAGGAATTTGTTTCACCCAATTTACGTTATTTCTCAATGTACAAAGGGGAGACATAAAAAGGTCACGTAAGGTAAAGAGTGCATTCGCTCATTCAATCGCTCTCACAGCATAATCAAGCAGTTTTCAGTGTTTTCATCTTAATAACAAAGTGCTGTTTATTCAAAAAAGGAAACCAACAAGAACATAGAGGGGAGGACAAAGTTTGTTGGAAAACAGGTGTCATGAAACTTGCTGAAAATGTGTTATCTGATAAAACAACAAGAACAGGACATAATAAGATTTTCAGACACATAAATAAGCCCAATCATAAATTAAATACACCAATCAGCCATAACATTTTGAACACTAATAGGTAAAGTGAATATCATTGGTGATTTTGATACAACAGAATCTGTCTATGTTAAGCAGCGAGTGAAGAGTTTTTCCTTGAATTTGTTAAGAAGCAGGAAAAATAGGCGAGTGTAAGGAAGTGAGCGACTTTCACTGGAGCCAAATTGTGATGGCTACATAATAATGAGGTCAGAGCACCTTGAAAACTGCAGCTCTTGAGGAGTTTTCTCAGTCTGCAGGGGTCAGTACAGACCTAAAGTGGTCAAGGAAGGAAAACCGGTGAACCAGGGACGAGGACATGGGCAGGCAAGGGCTACTAGTGTGCGTTGAGGACGAAGGCAGGCCCGTTAATGCTGTTTGTGACAGAAAGGTGTCAGAACAAACAGTGCATCACAGTTTCTTAGGTTTGGGTAGACTGGACTCAGACCTGCCAGGATGCCCATGCTGACCCCTGTCCACCGCTGATGATGGGCACATGAGCATCAGCAGTGGACCATGGAGTGATGGAAGAAGGTGGCCTGGAGGAACATGGCTGTGTTAACTTTCTCTCTATCTTTCCCAGATCTCAACCCAATACAGCATCCTTTGGATGTTCAGACAGCCAAGTCTGATCCATGGAGGCCCCAATTCGCACCTTACAGGACTTGATTCGTTTCTGACTTATTGGTGCCAGGTAACACAGCACATCTCTAGAGGTCTATTGGGGTCCATGTCTCATCTGGCCTTGACCTGATGAAAGGAGGGCCTACACAATCCTAGGCAGGCAGTCATAATGTTACAGCTGATCAGTGTAAATTACAGGGTATTTAATCACCTGATATTTTAAAGGGCATTCAATATTATGAATAGATGGATCTTGTATCCTTTTTTCCTACTGTATGGATCACATGAGAACAACTCAGACATGAGAAATGAAAGATCTTCTTTAAGATAAATTATGAAACAAATGAAGTGTCTAATTGGGTTTGAAATACTTGAACAGATTGTTTGTCTGCTTGCTTTTTCCTGCAGCTTTTCTGTCTTTTGTCATCAAGCTTTTCCCTGGTTTCCTGAATGAAGGCATCTTTAGGACCGGCCTCTGTTGCTTCCATTCATCCTGCAGCTCTCTCTGAACATCCGGAGGAAGCTCAGAAAACACCTTGGGGTCCACATTTCCCGGGAACTTGCAGTCAGGAGACAGAGGGAATGACGGTCTCTCTTCTTCCATGACGTCTTCTTCTTGAAATAAGCTTTGGCCCAGAGGACTCTGGTGATTCACAGAGGTAGGTGAGTCAGATGGATCAAATTTGTCCTCAGCCTCTTTTATGTCCTTGATTTTTTGGGAGCCTTTAAATAAAAGCAAAGTCTTGTTTTCTGTTGAGTGGGAGACTTCAGCTACTGTGACCGAGCTTGATGGAGTGTTGGTGAGAGATTTTGTGTAGTCAGGAGATAACAACTCCTTTTGGATTTCTGCAGGGAGAAGCCTGAACACTTCAGGGTCAACATTTGGGGGCAATCGATGTGTCATCGTGCTGTTTGTTTCATCACAGTCTGACCTTGCTGTGCTGCAGGAAACTTTCAGAGGAAGAGGACCCTCTGCAGCAACAACAGAGCTCTGTTTTCTTTTGTAACCATGTAATGCTGCCCCAGAGCTACCGGGGCTTTTCATAGTCTCTGTCTTTTGTGAGGTGTCTTGAGTAATGAACTGATGATCTGTGCAGAGACAATCTCCAGCCTGAGAGGAGTCATCCTGTTGGAGGAGAAGAAATTATATCAGGGATTCAGAGTAAAGTCACACTACTTCCTAGAAAAGAAGAGTGTGTGGGGATCACACAGAGGCAAATTATGTAAAGGTATAGTTTCACAGTTTCAATTTTTTCTCAGTACAATGAAGCATGTAGCATCTTTTCTGCAGCCTTCAACTTAAAATTATTACTTTTAGAAGCATATAGTGTCTTCCTGTTGCAAAATAACACTTCCCAGAGTATGAGTATTAACAAATGGGCACAACGTGGCCCAGAATTATCTCTACCTCCCAAATGTATGTAACAGATATTTCTTCTGATGGAATTGAAGTAATGTGACTTCGACCTTGATAAGCACTGAAAAACTGGTGGCTGGATTGCAGTAAGATGTTGGTCTTCTTATGCTGACTAAATATCCACAAATTAAGGATCAAACAGTCTCCTGTGTGCAGAATAAACTGCCACACCAATCCAAAAAATAAAAAGAAATTGATTTTCTTATGAAGAACAGTTAACAATGTTCAATTGATAAACATTTTAAGTCATTTCTTTAAAGAACATTTTGAGAAAATCTGCTACAAATTGTTGTTTTGGTCTTACATGTGAGGATTTAATGTTTTTTGTGCGCCTTTAAAAACACCTTTAAAAAAATAAAAATAAAAAAAAACCTTAAAAAAAAATCAAATTTCAGACTTTTTGGCCTCATTTTGACACAACTGATAAATATTTCTTGAAACATCTTAAGCCCTGTGGATGCTATGTTAGTAATCTATATGAAGTGATTTAGTTATGCTGCTATAGGCTTATGGCCCTTAGCTTAGTCTGCTGGGAGAACTGACACATCGGGATCCTGTCTTTAGCTCTCTCTTCTCTGTTTGCCTGTCACTAACTTTAACTCTTCCTGTCCCATTAAAGCTTCTAACCATAGACCTTTCTGGAGTCCCTGAGCTTCCTTGTCTCGTAGGTTCCTTTGGATCGCTGCCGTAGACAGGCTGCTGCTGTGGACGTGCAAGACTCCAGCTGCTACAACTACTACCACTACTACTACCACTACTACTATCACTACTACTACCACTACTACTACCACTACTACTACTACTACAACTACTACCACTACTACTATCACTACTACTACAACTACTACCACCACTACTACTACTACTACTACTACTACCACTACTACTACTACTACTACTACTACTACTCTATCACTACTACTACAACTACTACTACTACTACTACTACTACTACTACTACTGCTACTACTACCACTACTACTACTACTACTACTACTACTACCACTACTACCACTATCTGTTTCGCATCTCTCTTTACCTCTATTTCCCACCCCAACTCGGTTGAGGCAGATAGCTGTCTAACATGAGTCTGGCTCTGCTTGCAGTCTCTGCCTGTCAAAGGAGGTTTATCCTTGCCATAAAGTACGGTCTAGACCTGCACAATTTGTAAAGCGTCTTGGGATAACATTTGTTGTGATTTGGCGCTATACAAATAAAGATTGATTGATTGATTAAACGGCAATAACAAACAGGTTAAGCTTTGTCACTAGACTGTTCTACCTGGGTTTGTGATGAGCAGATCTGTGTTTTTCTGGGAGACGTGTTGTGTGCGAAGAAAGATGTTATGGAGCCCTTCCCACTGGTGGCAGCTCCTCTGGTCTGCAGGTTACTAAAGCAAACATTTATGAGGGTGAGGTGGAAGGCAGCGCTGCTGTCCACCATCTTGTGGAAGAGCTTCATGGCCAACGGGACCAGCTGGACTACAGCATCATCACTGCAGCCTATAGGAAAATTAAAGATGATAAAACATAACTTTGCAGATTTGTCTGGCTCCTGTTTGCAAAGCTGAGCGTATGCAGGTTGCATGTAACAGCGTCCCTCTTGACTTACCTGAGCTGATCTTCTGTCCAATGTGGTTTGGGATGGGACACTGCCGGCTCTCCCGACTGAACCACTTGTTGGTTGCTGTGTATTTACGAATGGTGAGCCGGAAGGTTTGAGGCTGTCTTCCATCTTTGTGCATCCTAAATTTTCAATCAGATGGTAAAAGTTTGGCTCAGTCAACAGAGTATAAAGCACAACCATGAAAACTGTTTTAAACAGCTAGGGATACTCACCTCTCCAACAGACTGCTCAGGAGTTCTTCTATCTTTTCCAAAACTTCTTTGGTTGATGACATTTTCTTGAAGGAGTCTTCATCACTGAGAGACTGAAACACATTAAGGGTGATAATCAAGGTGTTCTTCAATAAGTTCATGCTTGCAACTATGTCATTATGATACTTTTGCACTGAAGGAGCAAAACTGAGAGCTCTAAAAATGTGCTGTGCTGATATTTCATGACAGCTACTTTGTTTGGTGTGATTTGACAGTGTGCACATTAAATTTGTGATTGACAGCTTTCCTACTTCCTGTGCAGAGAGGTTTTAAGCAAATAAGGCTATATAAAATCACAGTAAGGAGTCATATATGTTCATCACACTGCTATGTAATGAGTGATCTTTACATTAAGTCCCAAAAAACAAAATGAAGCTGCATCTACACTTGACTGGTCAGATTGTACAGTTTTAAAGGAGCAGGGCTCTGGCCCAATTAAATACCATTTCCCACAGCTTGCCAACATACAATGGCAGATACATTTATAATCTCAGGGATATTCTTGTGTACCTGAGGGGCCCCAGTTGCGGTGACAGGTGAGTCATCAACACCCAGGGACAGATTCTTCAACCGCTGAGCACTGGGAGCACCAAACTCTCTAACCAGTTCATTTAAAGGAAAGAGCTGCAGGTCTTGCACACTGACCACTCCCAGGGCTAAAAGTCTCTTAGCAGTTTGGTGTCCAACACCTAAGAACACATGGGAGGGATCAAAGATCTATCATCAGGGTACTTAATGTGACATATCCCCAAAACACTTCAAAGAGCTTTGAAATAAAACGTCAAGCTATACAGAAGCTCAGATGCTCTAGAATCAATTTATCAATTTATTTAGAATCATAAATGCCAAAGTTTCTAAAAATCTAAGGTGATCTTAAAAGTCTTTTTTTTCATCCCCATAACATACTATTTATATAATGCAGAAAAAAATCAGGAAATCTCTTCATACTTTTCTGAGTTAAACTACTGATGAAAGATCTTCACCTGGTACTTTACGGAGACTGCTCAGGCAGCCCATGATGTCGCTGATCTTTTCTGGCAGGAGGGTGGTTTGCTGATTAGGTTTGAAGGTACCTGACACCAGTTTTGCCAGTAGCTTATTCGTGGCGATACCTGCACAGCCAGTCAGGCCCAGTTTGCTGCGTATGACCTCTCTCAGCTCGGCTGCAATTTCTGAACCCAAAGCCAACTTTGGATGATCACTGGCGTCAACCTCTGCATCTTAGCAGGAAGGGAAAAGCAAAAATGTAACTATCAATTGTTGTGGAAATTCGGTGAGAAATAATAATATATATTTAATAATAATAGTGAAGTAAGAATTTAAGGGGCTTTGATACGAGATAAATGTTCAGCAATAATTAAACAGAGTCCCACTATTGCAAGAGGGTCAGCATGAACAGCACACATACAGAGTCTGAACACTGACACTGAGTGAAGGCTCAGCACTATTTTGACTGCCTAACTAGAGAGATAACTATGTCTGAAGGTGAAAAAGAAGAAGGGGGTGTTCTTAGTAGCTTGATGGTTCAGTTCACTCCCCAGTTATTTTGCAGCTATAACTTCAGTAATTAAAGTAATGAAAGTTCTCTAGGTACAAGGCAGCACAATTATTATATTGGTATTTTCTGATGATACACAGCATATTTATTCTAAAGAAGTTTCCACAACATCAATGTTTGTAAACCCCCCAGAACTCTTCAACAGGATCTGAACATTGTACTTGTCATTTTCTAGAGAACTGAAAGTGCCATGCAAATGTTTACATGTTTTAGCTTCTGTGCTTCTTTCACAACTCATCATCACTAGGTTTCCATGAGCCAGGTGCACAAACACAGAGGGCAGCTGCACAGCAGGAGCACAAATATAACTTACTCAAGCGGTTGTAGACATGTCCTTTGAATGAGAATTTATTAGTCTCTGACATCTGTGCAAGCCTTCTGTCTACTATCGACGTAATGTCCATGAAGTTTTCATCAAATCCCAGCCTCTCCACCAGTGGGCAGTAGGACATCAGCAGCTCTGCATGAAGGAACAGTAAAGGTAAAGAGAAGATAGAAACATAAAGATGTTGTTTTAGAAAATGGCTTGTAACAAGCATTTAGTAAGGCATGAAGTGATGTATGGGTTATGAACTGTGTGAACAAAGAAAGCGAAGACTGCAGTAGAGGTAGTAAAGCAGACTGTAGATTTTTACAATTGTTCCACTCATGCATAATGTCTAATTTTCCGTTGCAGTCAGGGGTTTTTTTAGGCTACAGTGAATACAAACATGCAGATAAAGCCAAGAAGATAATGTTCCAGTGAATATATGACTCTTTATTTTTCTGAATTTAATGATTTGAGTTAGTGTTTTAAGGCAATTCAATTATTTATCACAATGCAATGCAAGCGTCAAACCAACAAACAGAGGATAGATGACATTTATTGGCACATCTATGTTAAATGATATGAATACAGCCTGTTTTCTATATGTTGTTTTCCTCTTCTTCACTGTTTCTGCTCTAGGATTGAGAGTTCCCTGTCTTGTAAGACTGTTGAAGTATTACCTTAGTTTATGTATTTGCTGTGAAATTGTTAGGTTTGATTCCACTACCTACTTCTGACTACTTCAATACTTAAAGTTTGATAAGTGAAATGTAGGATTTTGTCTCTGGTGTGATGAACAACTCCTTCATACCTGTCAATTTGTAGGAAATTTCTCTGTAGTGTGTCAGGTCCTCTCCTTTAACCAGCACCAGCTGAGGACATTTTTCTTTAGCAGCAGTCACAGACATCAGCTTGGTGACACCCAGCTCCCTTGCTACATAGTTACACGTGACTATGATGTATTTCTGTTGAATACCTGAAAAAACATTTTATTAAGTAACAAAAGTATTACGGCACAGAGACAAAATCTGAGAGTAAACAGTTATTCATGTGCCAGAGAGGATCTTTTGAAGATAATTTACCTAAAGGGACTTCTCTCAGTGCTGGGTTTCGGATCATTTCCACCTGAGCATAGAAGCAGTCCAGGTCAAAATGCAAAATGACTTTGTGTGCAGATGTTGATCCTGCGGGCTTATTGAAGCTTGAACCTGAAACTGAGATTAAACTACATAAAACAATGACCACCTGACACATATACACAACTGAGAGAGTGTCGTATTGCTCTTTGCATGTCAAAAATTGAAAGCCAAAGAAAACTGTGTGTTATTTTCAGACAGTTTCCCACCATGTTTCCCACCCTGTGCCTCCCTGTTTTCATACTTTACCAGAAGCAGGAGCGGGGCTTAGTGGGAATGAATCCACGTAACTACTCTTCCACTCGTTTTCATCCTCCTCCACTTCATCCTCGCTTTTATCCATTTATATTCTGTAGATTTTAATGTCACAGAGCAGAGTTTGTCGTTAAAGTTGAGGAAGGCGTCAGCATGCCTGACAACAACAAGAGTCTAATTCGTTGTACTGAGGGATGAGATTGTGCGAGTGCAACACCGCCACCTGTCGGCCTGGATGTAGTACTGCAACATATTGTATTACAGTTAATCTTAGGACTCTGATTTTTTAGTATTATATGTAGTGTAAATTATATTGTGTTCTTTAAAAATATATATATATATTTATGTGAATGAAAAAAAAAGTATTAATAGTTTCTATGAATGGTTTCGCGCCACGAGCAGAGCCTATTTAAAGGTAGCTGACGTCACAAGAGTGTCAGTTGGAGCTCTCACCTGTTGATTGTTAATCAGTGAGAAGACGCTTTTTACGCTTCGTGAAAAGTGTCTTTTTTGCAGATGTTTCCGTCGTGTGGTCTGTTTGCTAATATAAATTGTCCTTCTACAAAACGTGGTCGCTGTGAGCGGCCTCACTGTTTCTACAAACATGGCATTGAGCTGCAGTATAAGCTCGGGGCATCGTTTAAATCACCGGTGTTTGACTCTGCAGGTTGGTGTGCGAAAAGTTAATAGTTCATGTACTTTTATATGAAATAATGTCTAATTTGAAGATTAATTTGTGTAAATTGTTTTAAAACGAAGCAGCTCATTTATTTTAAAAACTAAACTTGACTGACTTCAGCATTATTATGCATTTGTTTCAAAGTAGGCCTGAATATTGTGAATGAACTGTCCAAGATGCATGGCTGCCAAATGTAATTTTAATTCCCACACAGTAGAAGTAAGGAAAAATTGCTGTGTAATGTAAACTATTTGCTGTCATTACTGTTTATATAACTCAAAACACTTTATTCTCTTCCCAAGGAGAAATTTGTAGCAAGCTGTTTTTCTAAAAAAACAAGAGCACACTAAAGCAGGGGTTCCAAAGTCTGGTATGGCCTGGACCCCTGCGTGGTCGCAAGATACAAATGGGGGGTCGGTGAACTGTCTTCCAGATTTTTTATTTTTTTTTAGTTATCTAAAAATGGTACATTTTAGCCATAAAAGTAAAAAAAATCAACAAAAATAGTTGCAAACCTTGAAAATAGGAAATGTAATTAGTTCTGACCCTTTCTTTTTGCCGGATGACTCCTAAGATCAGAGTTAGTGAACAGTTAATTATCAAAAGTGTCCGTAGCCGCAGGTTAATTCCAAGCGGCAACCTCCGGTCTAAAAAATACAAGTCCAATGCGGAAGTTCTAAAAACTGCAGTTCATTAAGGATCCGCTTGAGGCTGGCTCCAGAATTACCGGAAACCACATACACACCAATTCAAAAAAGCCGATCTTTACAGCAGAAATAAACGTGTTTACAGCCTGGTACAAAAGACGAGTGTAGTCTGGATAGCTCATTTCTCGATCGGCACACACTGTACAGGGGGTGATTTTCTTTCTAATGTAGGAGTTTCGAAGATATTTAGATTACGAGTCTTCCAATGAGAGGCACAGCTGACTTGATTGACAGGCGGGAACACTGTAGCTGTTGGTTAGGAGGCTCAAAGCCCGCCTTTTCACGTCACAATCGCTCGAAAGCAGCAATATGGCTGCCACCACATTGGCCCCAAAGCAGTGCTTCAGAAACAGATGGGTGACGTCACGGATACTACGTCCATATCTTATACAGTCTATGGTCTGGACCCCCTGCGTGGTCGCAAGACACAAATGGGGGGGTCGTGAGATGTCTTCTAGAATGTATGTATATTTTTTTAAGTATTTAAACATAGTGCATTTTAGCCATAAAAGTAAAAGAAATCGACAAAAATAGACGCTAAACTTGAAATAAAACCTTGAAAATAGAAAGTGTAGTGAGTTTTCTGCCTTTCTGTGTTGCCAGACGACTCCTAAGTTTAGGTTTAGTGAACAGTTAATTATCAAAAGCATCAGTAGCAATCGGTTAATTCATAACGGCACAGGGAACACAGCCAGATGCTCATATAGGTAGACTCATTTTCTGCAGACCAGCTAAATGAAGCCACATTAAATCACTTAGAGGGACAGTGGGGGTCATGAGTCTCTGGCACCTATATTTTCGGGGTTGCGGGCTGAAAAGTTTGGGAACCCCTGTACTAAGGCAAGCTATGCATTCAGTTGCCTTAAAATAATTGTTTAATTTTGCCATGTTAGTTATCACTCATCTTCAGGTAACCACGCTAGGACTTAACACAGATTTCTTTTTCATCCAGTGTTGCCTTCTGTTGTTTTTTTAATCCTATAACAAATGTTACTTTTTCAATATTTATTTTCAACAGGGGTCCAAAAAGACAATCCATATGATGTCCGTGGAGCACCAGTGAATGACGTCACCGCAGATGATTGCCTCCAGCAGCTGGAGAGGCTCAACAAGGAGATTGAAACGGTTAGGCATGAGGTAGAGCAGGAGCGGAGGCGATTGTCTCACTACCAGACTGTACAGGTGGACAACCGAAACACTGAGCCAAGTTTTTCTACCTCTAAGTCCGAGACGGCACGTAAAAACGTAGACAGGAATTCTTATGGTTTGTCTTCATTTACAGAGTCAAAGAAAAAGAACTCCAGAGCAAGAAAGTACGTGGTTGACAACTCTAAACCAAGGACGGATTTAGAGTATGATCCTCTGTCAAACTTTTCTGCTGACTTGCGGTCTTACAGCACGTCAGGCAAAGAGCAAAAAGTGAGGGATGAGCAAGGTTTGAAAAGAGCAAGAAATGCCATTTGTTGCAACCAAAAGCTAACAAAAGACTATCAGGCTCCCCTTTCTCGATCCCCATCTCCAGATCCACTTGGCGACTCTTATGAAGACAGTGAGCTGGTTATCGACATTTCTCTCTCACCTGAAAGAAAGAGCCGGAAAGTCAAGGAATTTGTTGAGTTTGTTTCTGACAAATCCCCGACCCAGGAAAGAATAACTGAATCTAATGAGTCCGTGATTTTTCTGGATTCTCTGCCATTACAAGTTTCAAAAACTCTTGCTGTCAGTGCTACACCCCTACCTGCACCAAAGCTTCAAGAAAATGTACTTCATAGCAATTGCAGGGCTGAAAAAAGTCAAAAGTCTGAAGTGTATGAGAATGAAGACTGTGAAATTGTACTGGTTAAAGGAAGTGTTAACATTACTGGATGTTTAGAAGACCTGGGAAGAGAGAGTCAGAAAGTGACTCATTTTCAGGCTGCTGAAACACTAGATGAAAAAAGTCCTGAACCTACAAGTCCTCCTACAGCCAGAGACCTGCAAGATCAAAACCTGAGCAATCTGGTGGTGAAGAAACGACCCCAGTGTGAGCTGTCCTGTAGTGTGAAGAAAATGAATCCACTGCAGCCTTATGATTATCTGCCAAAGAATTCACTGTTTTATAAAACTCCAGAGGTCTTACTTAACAGGCAACATGCCAACCAAACCCAGGCTCAGAACAGAGTTCATGATCAGCAGTCTAACACAAACTGTTCACCTTCACTGCTGCCACAAGGACAGAAAACATCAGACCGAATGATCGGACAGGCTCATCATCATCCTCCTGAAAGATACCTGGAGCCAGAAGAAATGGCTTCATACAGCAACCAAGCTGGTGCCCAGCGCAATTCCTCAGCATCAAGTTTGACAAACCAAGCTGAATCATCAATATCCTCCGAGTGTCTCTCTGTAAAAGCAGATGCTAAAGAGGTTATTATCATCGAGTCAAGCTCTGATGAGGAGGCGGATGAGTTCAACTTCTCAGAAATAGAGCTGTCTGACAGTGACCCAATGGAGGAATGCTACAGGATCTTCATGGAGGCAGAGGTTAAAGCAAGTGAACAGCAGCCTGATGTTCCTGTAAGTATGCTGTGCAAACATTATATCCAAGATAGAGATTTCTTTAACCGCTTACAGAACTTTGTCTTCCATTTTCAGGTTGGAGTCGAAGAGGAGGAGAGGCCAGAACTGAATGTTACACCGCAACCACAGGCAGGAAGGAAGAGAGTAGCTCATGAAGTGAAAAATACAGAGGTACAAGCTACTTTACATTATATTTGGAGGCAATCATGAGCTGGAAGGGGTAGAAAAATTACAGCCAAAGATGATATTTTGAACTAGAATTAATTCTTTCAAGCAAAATATTTTAATATCTAAAAATCTTTCATCACTAATTATTAGTAGTTTAGACTTTAATCGCAAAGAAGTTAATTTGAAATCCATCTATAATAAAGAAGGTAAAATTTAGCTTTGATTGAGGTTAATGGAGTCCTACCATTAAAAAGCAAAGGTAAGTAGACTGTACTACTGATCAAAGTCATCTGTTGTATCCATACAGAGAGCTCACTAAGAGCTAAGAATGGCCTTTATCTTCTGGACCTAATTCATTGAGATTACACAATTCATAAATCAGAATTTTCAGTGCCTTTTTTTTTGTTGATAAATTTGCATCATTCAGCAGCCGGTTGCTAAAAGCAGACCTCAGCCAAAGGTGCTGGTTCCCTGGCGTGGGCCTGCAGTGACGGGATTTCCACCCCAGCCCTCCATCACAGCCAATATCCAGCAGGTACAGCAGAGGGCCTCCATTCTTACGGCCTCAGTTAAAGGTGGTCAGGATTTTGCTCTCTCCACATGTCAGAGGAAGCAAGAAACCCAGAGTGCACCCTCTTCTTCAATTCAGAACCCTGAAAACCTGCAGCTTGCTCCCCTGCAAAATGGTAAGTATATTCTTTGGATGAAGTCAACAAGATGTATTAGCTTTACAGAGAAATATTAAAATGTAGATATCATTGTCTAAATAAGAAAACAATATAGACAAACTATCCTTTTCTCATACTGATATTTAAACCTTCATTAATTTATGATTCTGTGGTGTGATCACTGAACTTATATTTGAAGTTCACTAGAATTTACATCTTACATTTTTCCCTTTTTTTGTAAATAGCTCAGTTTCTTTAAGTGGTGTATTTTTGCAACATTATTGAATGCATCACCTCTAGTGTTCATTTGTTTTATCCCACAGCTTACATTAAGTACATACCTTTGGAAACAGCTGTGATAAATGTGGGCAACAACCTGCACTTGATCCTACCCCAGGGCACCGTCACTCTGCCTGTGACTTCAAGCTCCAGCCAAGTCAGTTCTGTGCTAACTCCTGTGACCCGAGTGCATCCAAACCATGTCACTGTGAGACAAGCCTACAATCCAGTTTTACTCACTCCTGTGCAAAGATACCGCTCAACAGCACCGATGATCATCCCTGCGCAGGCACGTAAACGTTGGCCAATCTCTGCTTCTGCAGCAGCACATTCAGTTCCAGCAGCTTCTACTCCTCAAGCTGCTGTCCAATCTACTGCTAAGGTGAGATGTGAAATGTGCAGGTGCCCATTTACTGAAACACAACTACTTTTTAAAAAACGTTTATCTATCAATAATTAATTCATTCTTTTCAGCCAGTTGCTACTAAACGCAAATCAAAGCAGCAGAGTGAGGCCGCCAAAGACAAAGTTCCCCATGACATCAGACAACGCTACGTCAACTTGTTCACAGAGGAGCTCCTCAAAACCTCAGCCAATGTCAATGATGCTTTTGAAAAGGTGAGGCTGTGTAAGTCTGTGTGCTCCTCACTGACTAACTCTATTAATATTGATTTCTCTCCCTGGTTATATTGACAGGCTCTTGCTGAAGAGAAGACTGTGTATAACCGCAGTATGAACAAACTCAAATATCTCAGTGTTGCAGTGAATGCTTTAAAGAGGCTGAAGAATCAAAGTGCTGCGTTTACACGAGGTGAGAATCTTCAGGAAACCTGCTCTGTGTGAAATATGCAAATGATGCTGATAACACAAAGAACTGATGTTTAAATATAATTTCAGATCAAAATAAGGTCAACAGCCAAAGCTTTAAGGGCAGAATTCCACTAAATCTGGAGGAGATTGAGGGAAACGGTAGGATTATTTTTCTCTTTGATGTTTTTGTGGCTTTATTTACATCATTTGACATCTTATAGTAACCTTACTTTTTCCAGCAGATGACATGCCCTTTTATGACAGCTTTAAGGACTATATTCTGACTGAGGGAAGAATGATTGAGAGCAACTATCCTCTCCAGCACCCAGAGAAACCTGGTTCTGCTGTGCTTTTTTCTGAGCCTAAGAAAGGAATCAAAGACCGTAAGTGCAACATAATGCTCCAAGTATCAGACTGTGCCCTCATTTTTTGCCACCAGAGGGCACACTTAAGCTGTTGCATGTGCAGAGAGGATTTCTTGTCTTTGCACAGCTCAATCTAGAGATATCCTCTTTTTCTTTAAAGCTCTGAAGAGGATCTGCTGTCGATGTGGGGCTACGTACTCTGTGAGCCAAACCGGCAAACACGTCCGTAAGGAGGAGTGTAATTATCACTATGGGAAAGGTGTCAATAATCGAGGTAACTATACCACAGTTTTATATGTGACAAACATCACATGTTCTGTTTCCTCTACAACTCTTGCTTCCATCAGAACTTTGTAAACATTGTTATAATGCCAACAGTACCAGGTGGAGTGGAAACCCGCTACAGCTGCTGTGAGGGAGTCATGGGAGCACCTGGATGTCAGGTGTTTAAGGTTGGTAAAGATGCATTATTCCACTTGAATATCTCCTAAGATCACAAAGCTTTATTTTCTTATATTATGTTATCTTTGGTTCAACAGTTGCATGTCCACGATTCCCTCAGCCTGGATGGATTTGTATCAACCTCTGAGGGAAGTTCCTCAGGCAGGAGCTGTCCTGGAGTCTACTCCTTGGATTGTGAAATGGTTTCAGCTTTTCCCCTCCTATTATAAATCTCCCTGTTGAGCACCAAACTCCTGTCATACATACCCCAAACTATTTGTGCTTGTCTTGTTAAAATCCAAATTTAAAATTGAAGATATGACCACAGACATTCTTAGTATTACAAAATAAAAGTAACAAACCATAAATATACATGATAAAAATATTGCTCCTGTATTGAGCAGAATAATATGAACATTGTTTTCACATGCAAACACACCTGTCAACACAAATGATGAACAGTAGGTTGATGTTTGACCCTCAGTAAGTAATGTAAACGAACGGTGCATGCTTCCATTTTTGTCTTCATAGTGTTATACCATTCATGGTTTGGAGCTGTCCAGAGTGACCGTGGTTAACTCCAGACTGCAAGTCATTTATGACACCTTCATCAGACCTGATAACGAGGTCATCGACTATAACACCAGGTACGTGATCAGATACTAGACTTTTTTTTTTTTTTTTAATCTCCTTTTTGAAATAACCATTAAACCAACTTAATCACCAGCCCTCTTCTAACAACACAATACTGAAGTGAAGTTTTTACAACTGCTGTATCTCTATGTACTTATTATCAGCCAACTGCTCTGTCTATAGCCTTTGTGACACGTGACTTTTCAAGGTTTTCAGGCATGAGTGAGGAAGATGTGAAGGATACCTACACCTCTCTCAGAGAGGTTCAGGAAACCTTACTGAGCTTCATCAATGCAGACACCATTTTGATTGGACACAGCCTGGAAACAGACCTCTGTGCCCTGAAGGTGATTGCTTTTGGCGTTTTCCAAAATTATTAACATCATTTATCCGGGGCAAGCCTGACTTATTGATTTTAAAAACAAGCCAAGGAGGGTCAAAATGCTAATAAAAAGAGGTTTAATTTTCTAAGCCAGTCACACCCAACGTGGCAACATAATTCTCCTTCAGAAAACCTTTTTGAGTGTTTAAAAAAGGAGCAAGCTGTGATTAGTATTTCTATTTTGAAGCTACTTTAAACAACTTTCACCTCTGGCTATTGGATTTTTTTGTCTTGGATAAAATAGCGAAGATGGGCTTTCTGTTAATTTGATTATTTTGTATCACTAGTATACAGAGTGATATCAAGTTTTTGTGAACAGCAGGAAACTGTACATTTTCTAAAAACACTAACACTGCTACAAATCTGGCTCACAGATCACTGAATATTGACTTCAAAGCCTTTTTAGAATGGCTGCTTGGTTTTTAATGTAACATAAGAAACTAACCTCAGAATGGAAACACATTATGAGATATGACAGACATCAACATTTATAATTTATACAGTTTTAATGACCAAAAGGAACCATTTAGGAAAATGTTGAGAAAAGTTTACAGACCAGTTTGTTTAACCTGTACCATTTTATTGTTAGAAAATGAGTCAGTACTCAGTGAGTATCCAAAAGTCAACACCCAGTTATACAATTTTTAGATATCTCTCTATTTACTGTAGTTGCTTCATGGAACTGTGGTGGACACATCAGTGGTCTTCCCCCACCGTCTGGGCCCCCCTCACAAGCTCAGCCTCAACAAGCTCACTGCTGACTACCTCAGGAGGATCATCCAACAGAGTGGTGGGTCATCGTGGACAACTACAGCCTCCATGCATGTTTTATTCACCCTTTACAAATTAAACTGCATTTTAGGCCAAAGAGTGAAAAAAAAAAAATCAAAGCAGATACACATAATCAGACTGCAACATTCAAGCACTATGAAAAACAGAACTTGTGTGTGCAATCATTTATCCAATACATGTTTGTTATTGAGTACTTTTCTTAAAATATACCCTGTTGTTTCTCTCAGAGTGTGGCCATGACACTGCAGAAGATGCCGCTGCCTGCATGGAGCTTATGTTATGGAAGGCCAAAGAAGATGGAAAACTGAAGAAATGATATAAATAAGACATGATAATCTTCACCCTGCTCATAAAGGAAAAAAGAAGCTGTTTGTCACTTATTTTTGTTGGGCCCTGTTCACTCTAATCTGATGACAATAGAGGGCTATTTATTCTTTAAGTTAGATGTTATCACTGAGTTCTGTTGGAGAGTTTTCTTTGTTAAACTTTAATTTGAAGCCCATATGTCCTTATCTGTCATACAATGTGTCACTGTATTAAGAGTGCAAAGGGTGGGATGTCATCAGCTTTGACTGAATAAAGGCAATCAATGAATGCTCTCTCTTTGTTTTTTTTTTGGACTCCCTTACTCAAACCAGCCAATGAAACCACAGCGTTAAATATCAAATTTGGTGCAGGTGTAGATATGCAAACCAGTGCACACCTGTCAACAATTGGAGTAATTGCTGCTTGTTGGGCAAACGTATTTAGGTTAGCGATGCTTCAAGTTTTCAGACTGAGTGGAATTTGTTGTGACATGTCTACGTTTTAAGAACATTTCTCTAAACACATTTTTAAATAAATGCCAGACACTGAAATGTAATGATTAATTTTTTAATTTCTGTCCCGATTGTTTCAGAGAAGACGACTACATTGCATTCTTAACTCTTAGTCATCTACTCAGCCTTCCTCTTTGTTGTACTCTTTCTGCCACAGCACCTCCTGAAGCAGAAAGTGCAGGTCTTGATGAACATGAAGAACAGAACCAGAACAATGGAAAGGAGGAACAGGAAGACATCCAGGCTGTGATACTGATACCAGGTGAGCTCATGGGCTTGGACCCTCAGGTGCTTGGCCCCTTTGTTTCTCATGGTGTACTCGATCCAGAACACAGCTTCATCTAGAGGTGTCATCGGTCTATCATGATGGATGCTGGACAGCTGCATGGCACTCTCCTTGTACCTGTGGATGTGAGTGAGCAGGGGTCAAATTTAAGGTTTACAATCTGCATTGTACAGAGTTATTCTTGGAATTTAAAGTGCAGTTTTTGTGTTTTTTGGCTTCAAGTCTTCTCCGCTCTGGATACAGCTGGTGTAGGTGTTAGCCTTTGGTTATGTGTGTGTACCCTTAGTGTGAGTGTGCAGGTATCTGTTTTGAGCATCTTATCTCACCTGTATAATTACTGATCCAACAATGCAACAGTTCAATTTGATTATGTAACATGATTTAAAACTCAAACATGAATACCAATTTATGAGAGAAGAGGCGATCCAGTGTTTTTGCAATGTCATTGACCTTGTAGGCTAGTTGTACTGAACTCTATCTCACTGTAAAACACAATGGCTTCTTTATTGCTGGTCCTAAATGAGCTATGGCTTGGTGTGTTGTGAATTTAAATCCTTTAATTAAAAAAAACAATCAATTAGAAAATCTAGGTATACATGTGAACCTACGATTTCTCATTGATCACAGCTTTGACCCCATCTCTGAACTCTTCTGTCGTCATGAAGTTAATATTTAAAGTTATTGCAGCTCCCTTGGCCTCAACATGGACCATGTTGTCTGGCTGGTCGGCAAACATGGGAAGGCCCACCATGGGAACACCGTGGTAGATGGCTTCATAAATCCCATTTGTGCCCCCGTGGGTGATGAAAGCTCTGGTCTTGTTGTGACCTAATAGGGTAAAAAAATGTTTTTGTTTAATTTCAGTTTGTACCAACTTTCAAAGAATCTCATCTTCTGACTCTGTATATCTGTATGCTTTTGAATGTCATCAATGTAATTCTGTCATTGTTTTCACACCCCAGATTTACTCACAGGAGCTTCAAGTGTTCTTTACCTGAAGTTTTATCATTAACTTTTGTCCTTTACACATATAAGCAGATTTTGTGTGTATGTTACTTTGACCCCAAAAAGTTTACTCAATATAATCCATGCAATACAAAACTACATGAAGGATGTAACAGTCACCAAAAAAAATGAAACTCATTATGGATAGTTGTCTTTCTCTGCATGAATTACAGTTTCAAAAGATGCATATTATAAAGGTTAAATGTTAATATCCTAGTCCTGACCAAAGAACAGACTTTAGGCTAACATCTCTTTGTCATATAAGGAAAGTGTATTTTTAAATTTAATGGAGATTACAAAACATTTTGTGCGTACAGTATTTCATAAAAAGACAAAGTGATGAAGATTAGTGTCAGAGGCCTCAGTAGCTCTTATAACACTTACTTACCCAGAAGGTCATTCTGTGGAATCCAATCATATAATCTGGTGTTGGCACCCAGAGTGGCTGGTTTTGCTCCACTGTATCTCCACAGTACCTATAAAAATCAGCAGGGACACTTCACTTCCAACGCAGGTCTCATTTTAAACAGAATATAATGTAAAGCAGAGCATCAAATGAAATATGCAATAAAAAATTAATTTGCTCCAATGTGGTTACCATAACTTATTTGTATTATATCTTTAATTTGTTTTCTTGCCATTAAATTTGTTACTGCCAAACCATGTCACCCATAGGTGTAGATGTCACATGGAAACAGGGGACAACTACGGTGGCCCTGAAGTGCAAATCATAACGGCAAATAAGAAAACATTACAGCATTTCAGAAAACACTACGGCAAATCAGCAAACACTGACAATAACCAACCGGAAGAAGTAGGTACCCTCAGGGAACATGACTCGTCGCTGATTGGACTGGTCTATCCTTTGACCCGGACGGACATGGTTTACAAGTTTTCCAGATATGAGTTCTGCCAGCGACAACGTACATGCTGCTATTCAATTTATTTGGAAAAGGGGCTACCTACTTCTTCCGGGTTGGTTAATGTCGTAGTGTTTTCTGAATTGCCGTTGTGATTTGCACTTCAGGGCCACCGTAGACACCCCTCATTATAGACTTCAGACTTTATTCTTTATTGTCCCCTTGGGGGAAATTCTTTTTCACAGCACCCTCTGCGTTTCCTCAGACATAGACAAAGACATTCACCAAAAACATACATTGCTCAACTCTACTAAACAAACTATCTACAAAGGCATCAACACTCAAACAGAGAAAGTGTTGTTATTCAGCGGGGCCTGTTGTTCAGGGTCCCTATAACCCTGAACAACAGGAATATTACACTTGGAACACTTGCATTTTTTCCTCCTCCAATAAAAATAATAAACTAGCCGAGGACTTTTACTTTGACAGAAATGTAGAAAGTGACTCAAAGATGCAAAAGTGCAGACATTGTTAAAAGTGTTGGTTTAAATCTGCCGTAAAACAGAAAGGAGCATCTAAGTGTAGTGTAAAGGGATGCCGTAAAAACTAGACACAAGTTTCTCAAAAAATTATAGATTAACATTGAGCTTTACAAGGAGGTGTTGGTTTCATTGAAAGCAGATGATGTGATGTCAAAGTTGATCTGAGACTTTGTGCTATATCATCATTAATAGTTTGTTGTTGATGCAGAATGTCACCTTGTGCCACAGTTTCAAGCATCAACTTCTACAAAATGTGTTTCATGCAAGGACATTTGATAGCTTCCAGTTACTGTAGTATAAGAATCAAATTCAAAAAGGCTCCATAAACCCAAAGCTTTGCACTTTCATTACTGTTAGAGACTATGCCATCACCATTTTGGTGTTTTGAGTTTTTGCAGTTAGGACATGAATATTTGTCTGACCTTTTGTGGGATCTGAGCCAGAGCCGAGGCTACCATGTTTGCTTTCTCGTCCGTGATGTTCTTGATGAATGATCCCAAAGTGAAGACCACGATGCCAGCCTCTCCAGAACTTTGCACAAACTCCTCCATATCCTGCAAAACAGCAATATTACCTCCTCTTTTTCTCTTTGTTGTTTTAGAGGGAATACTGTGGAGGTGTAATTAATAAGTCTTGTGAAAGTGGAGACAGCCCTACCTTTGGCAAGGGTTTAGCCGGTCTGCAGTGGATCCCACCAACAAATTTGAAGTTCGGGAGGAAGGGACGAGGGAAATCAAAGTCCCAGTAGGTTCGTATTAACCACAAGTCTGCTCTACCCATCATCTCGCACGCACTTGTTGGTGTTCCTGTCACCAAAACACAAAAATAGTGTATTATCTGAAGCTGCTGCTGAATATAGTTATTGTGTGTTGCTCACCTTTGATTTCAGAGTAATATTTATCGACTTCTTTCCAAGAAACATCATATATGATCAGGTCTTGCAGTGCATAGAAAAGGAAGTTCCACAGTCTCTCAGAGAAGTCCATCTTGTCAGTCAGTTTGCTCATAGCACCCGGGACAAATGAAGGTGGCGCCGGTAGCTGAGCACAATATCTCTCCCAGTTATGGGCCATAGAAAAGCGTAGAGAGAAGACCAGGGGGACACCCAGAATCTCCGCTAATAGGTCACTTCCCGGAAAGATGGGGTCAGAAAAGAGGAGGTCGTAATTCCCCTCCTTCAGCTTCTTCATGACCATTTCTGATTTCAGCACTCCGTCCAAATACTTCAAAGAAGACTGCTGATCAACCCTCATCAATTCAATGTATTTGATGTACATCTGCAAGTAACTCATATGATCAATCTCATACATGGAAAAGCGAAGGAACTCTTCAAAAAACGTCATCATCTCCTCCATTGAGATGGAGACATTGAAGGGTTCGTAGCCAAAGCGTGAAGGTTCATTGATGTTCATGAACAGCGATGTGCTCGGCACCAGAACCGTCACATTGTGCCCCTTGTCAACCAGCGCGTCCAACACAGGCTTCATGTTAATCCAGTGGCTTCCTTCTGTATACCACACTAAAATGTTGTCTCCATTTGCACCCCATGTTGCAAAAAATAGCAGCAGCGTGGAAAAGGAGAGATGCCCCCCTAGCTTCATGGTGCCTGTGTCAATTGGATAGCATGCTGTACCTTGATCTATTGTTAAAGCTACTCCAAGGAGAATGATTAACTTTCAAAGCTGAACTCTGGCTCTGCTCTGTGCTGCATGAGGCAGAAGCTAACCAACACTCCCTAAGGAGGTCACAGGTGAGAGATAATTGTTCACAATCAGTGTAGAAAACATGCAGTCATGCTAGCATGGCGCTATGGCTGATGATGCCCATCAATGCACCAGTCAGTCTCTCTCAATTTCACCCTCAAGATCCTAAAATATTTAAACTAGTTTATTAAGGGAGCAACTCACTTTAAACTGTGAGAAATCAAGAGAACCATGGTCTCAGCATTGAAATCTCTACACTCATTCAGACCTGTAAACACTGAACTGTTAGCTAATCACTGTGTGCTGGAGGTCACAGTTTGATGACGCCAACAGAACTGCATCATCAACAAAGAACGGAAATTCAATTTAGCAATTTGTATGCCTTCTAGAGAGACAGGACAGTGGATAGAGTCAGAAATAAAGAGAGTAGGGAATGCATGTGGTTCAGGGCTTCTGGTAGGACCCAGGTGGTCCACTTCCAGGAAACAGACTGTACAAGAAGTGCACGATTTATCCACTGAGCTAAACCAAGTCACATGCTGTAAATCATGTCTGCATATACCATACACATTACTGTGCTGACCAAGAGGAAGGGTTGTCACAGGTTTGCAAGGACATCGAGTGATCAGAGACGCCCAGTGACACGCGCTTCAGATGTTCTCCTGTTAGCCTGACTGCTGAATACCTCAGGAGGGTGATCCAAGAGAGAGGGTGTTCAAAATGGACAACAAACAACTGTGCAAGTGTTTTAATGTTGTTTTATTCAAATTTAGATTTTAATTCCATACTTTATCTACAATATTGAAGACAATTCTAAGCATTAGCCCTACCCTTGCCCTGTTTGGTGTTGTTGGTAGAGATAACACTCACCTGAATTCTACAGAACACCGCATGGTCGCTTTTGTCTTGCTCTCGGCCAGACGTGCAATCCTGCCAAAATGGAAGGGTGCTGCCCCACTCACGCTTGACCAGTGGCGTCAGGATGTAATGTCCTATCTCAAACTCGAGATGCTACATTACTCTGCTCTGTCAGTAGCTCGAAGAGGACTTTTTATGAGACATGGGAACCTTTCTTAGCCTACTTTCATAACACTCAAACCAAATTATCATGAGATGAGCTTTGATCCGGCCCTTGGCATAAAAGTAAGATCTGACTCTGTGCGGTGCGCTGCAAACTAACCCTTAGATATTACGCCTGCATTTTTTCAGGACAGCTGGGGATAGGGACGGTGGAGATGGGAGGGTGGGAAGGGCTATTGCACTATATCAGGTATTACTGTCATTGCCATAGAGACTTGTTTGTATTACTTGTTCTGAACAGTACTATACCATCTGTGGCAATGTGGAATATCACTGCGCAACCCTGGTAGATTTTTTAATTAAAAAAAAAAAATCTTAAGATTTTTTTGGTGTATTTTTGTACATATATATATATATATATATATATATATATATATATATATATATATATATATATATATATATATATATATATACATATATATATAAACTCAATAAAGATATTTGAAATTCAAATTATGATTTTAAGAGCTATGCAAAAATATCATACAACAGAGCATTGTAATAATTGTTTCCACAATAGTATGTCAATTCTCCGGCCCCTGACATCAATGCATTAAGTGGATCAAAAATGTCCTGTTTTCCCCCTCAAATTCCAGTAATCATAATGACCTCTACGCCTGTAGATCAATCAATCAATCAATCAATCAAGCTTTATTTATATAGCACCTTTCATACAAATCAAATGCAACCCAAAGTGCTTTACAGTGATTGAAAAACAAGAAAGATGCAGAGTTAAAACAATGGCAAGACGTATTGGTGGAAAATGATAATAATAAAAATAGTACTTATAAAAATAAAAATTAAAATAGATTAAAATAGATGTCACTGTTTGTTTGAAATTTCAGTGACAACTTTATGACAATTGTGTGTTTTTAAAGTTGGAAAGGAAATTCTGAAAAAGTAGTTTTGGCTCGGTTACAGAGCAAGTTGTTCCCTCAGCTCTGCTTTTCAATTTTCCGTAAATTATTTAAAGTATTGCAATGCATATATTTTTGTAATGTGATACAGATTGTATCGTGAGATCCTTGCTAATACCCAGCTATCTTGTAAAGACTGACAAATACAATCATCATCCTCACTTTGTTTATTCACAAAAAAGACATTATCAAAATTTGAATGTCAAATTTATTTATATGAAGCTCTGCTGGATTTATCTTGATGAAGGGAGAGAGCTGTTTAGTATTATGGTTTTTATGTTTGATTATTACAGTACTTGATTTATGTTAATACAATAACCCAACATGCTATTGTGTCATTTTCTAGAGTTACATTAGCAATAAACATTCAGATTTAATGACAAATTGTGCAACAGTACAGGAGAGCAAATGAGCATGCAGTTTCTAGCAATCAAAAAGAGAAAGGGAAATAAACACGCGGTTATTGTTCACATAGAAGTTATCAATGTAACTTTCAGCCCAGGCTCACTGAACCTGAGATACATGGCAGAATACAGTAGTTTGACAAGTTAGCTTTTGTTCCTAATCATGCACACACAGCAAAAAAAATTAGTTTCACCGCTTTAACAAATTAAAAAAAAAAACTGTCTTTTCAGCTTCGCTCCGTTCATTTTAAGTCTCAAGCCATGAGTCCGAAGGATCAGAGGTACATTTTGTTGAGACAAACCTCTGGATCACCATGAACTGTTTGATATTCACTCATCAGTCATCTACTCAGTCTTCCCCTTTGTTCTTCTGCCACAGCACCTCCTGAAGCAGAACGTGCAGGTCTTGATGAACATGAAGATCAGGACCAGAACAATGGAAAGGAGGAACATGAAGACATCCAGGTTGTGATACTGATACCAGGTGAGCTCATGGGCTTGGACCCTCAGGTGCTCGGCCCCTTTGTTTCTCATGGTGTACTCGATCCAGAACACAGCTTCATCTAGAGCTGTCATCGGTCTATCATGATGGATGCTGGACAGCTGCATGGCACTCTCCTTGTACCTGTGGATGTGAGTGAGCAGGGGTCAAACTATAGATTCAAACTCTGTCATAAGCTCTTAAAAGAATTTTAGCAATTGGCTTCTGAATTGTTATGGTTGGAGGTGAGGTTGTAAGAAAACAGCGCTGAGAAATGTAAAACATTTATTTTATATTGGTTAGGGAACTTACGATTTATCGTTGATGACAGAATTGAGTGCTTCTCTCAAATCCTCAGGCTTCATGAAGTTCAGATTAACCATAAGTGCAGCTCCCTTGGCCTTCATATGGACCAGGTTGTCTGGCTGATCACCAAACAGGGGGATGCCCAACATGGGAACGCCATGGTAGATAGCCTCATACAAGCCATTTGTACCACCATGGGTGATGAAAGCTTTGGTCTTGGGATGACCTGATGGGGCACACAAAAAGAAATATAACTATGACCTAATTTTTCAGTCCATTGACTCGATTCTCAGTTGAAGCACCTTTAACAAAAAAACACAACCTCAAGTTGTCTTGGGTATGACACGACAAGCTTTCCCTGAATTGAAGGAATTTCTGCCATTCCTTGTCGATCTCCTCGAGCTGTCAGGGTGTACGGGCACCAGCAATAGACAGCTGGTCAAGTATGTCTATCTGAGGATCTTCATCTTGGTTCAAAACTAGGTTCTTGCTTGACCAGGTTCCTTGTGCTTTTGGAAGTTCCACCAAGTCTGAAGTCCTAAGCACTCTGATACTTTTCACAGTCTTCCATCTACCCTGACCAACCCACAGTCCTTGCTACTGATAAAAAAAAATCCCACAGCATGATTCTGCCACCACCATGTTTTCACAATGTGGATGGTGTAGGGCAGGTGATATGTGTTACCTGGTTTCCTCCAGACATGAAGCCCAAGTCAAGGCAAAACATTTACGTCTCCAAGCTGCCTTTCTGCAAACTCTAAGTCTTAGTTTGTCTTCACTTGAGGAGAGGCGTCCATTTGTCCAGTCTGCCATGGAGTATGGATCAGTGGAGAGATGGTTGTCCATTTCAATCTTTGTCTCGTCTCCATACAGGATGTCTTGACCTCAGCCAGTGGTACCATCTCATCTTGTTCACCTTCCTAATAAAGGTACTTTTGCACAGTTAGTCTGTTAGACAGCGCTAGGAGATTTAGACTGTCCGATTGGGAACCTTTCTCCTAGACCGGCAGTCTTTTACCTCAACTTTATGATTTGGTTTTGCTCCAGTCCATCAGCTTTAAGTGATCATATTTGGACTCCAACAAAGGTCCTGAAACATCTCAAAGATGATAAAGGGAAATTGAAGGCTCAGAGCTAAACATCCAAAGTCAAAGCAAAGGGTCCTGGTACTTATAACAACGTGATCTTCCTATTCTTGTGGATTTGCAAAAAAAGTCTTAAACCCTGTTTTTGTCTTTGCAAGGTTACTGCAGTTTAAACATTCTTTTAAAAAAGTGGATACCCTGTGTCATCTAATAATACAAGTTATGAATATAACTCAAAAGTCTGTTCAAGAGACTTTATTAAAACTTATACTCACCCAAAAGATCATTCTGAGGAATCCAGTCATATATTTTGGTGTTGGCACCGAGGGTCTCTGGTTTTTCTCCGCTGTATCTCCACAGCACCTTTAAACAAAAGTAAAATGTAAAAAAAACCTTAGACCGATACAAGCCATAGACTGTAAAAAATATGGACGGACAATAGTATCCATGACGTCACCCATCTGTTTCTGAAGCGCTGTTTTGAGGCCAACTCTCGGTGGGAACCATGTTGCTGCTATCGAGCGATTGTAAAGAGGCGGGCTTTGAGCCTCCTAGCCAAGCGCTACTGTGTTCCCGCCTGTCAATCAAGTCTGCTGTGCCTCTCATGGGAAGACTCGTAATCTCAATATCTTAGAAATTACTGCGTTAGAAAAAAGTTCACCCCTCGTACAGTGTGTGCCGATCAAGAAGTGAGCTATGCAGACTACACTCGTCTTTTGTACCAGGCTGTAAACATGTTTATTTCTGCTGTAAAGATCGTCTTTTTTGAATTGGTGTGTATGTGGTTTCCGGTACTTCCGGAGCCAGCCTCAAGTGGATCCTTAATGAACTGCAGTTTTTAGCACATCCGCACTGGACTCATATTTTTAGACCGGAGATTGCCGCTTGATACAAGCTGAGACAATACAAGAAAAATCCTGCATTTCATATCGTAGCTGAAGTCCTCTTGTTTTGAGAATGGATAACTTTTGGTAATAAAGTTATTTATCGAGGTATACAGACAAACGTACCCAGCACCAACATGGTCTAATAACCTATCTTTGAAAATACCTCTACACCTCTTATGCCCAATCATCTTAAAAGAGATATATGTCACCAACTTTGGAGTCTCTCTCCTTATTTGACCCTTTCCATTATCCTGTTTCAAAATGACAAAAAAACAATGTCATTATAACTTTATGACCCTTATCTCCAGAGCATGTGATACTGCTGACCTCTTACCTTATCATTAGTTGACTTTCACCCCTACAGGGCGGTGTTGGTTACTTCAGACGCCAATTTGTTAAAAAATAGTTTTCAACCTTACATCAGACAGAAATCATATTGTGTTGCCTTAATTTTTTCATTTGTTGCTTTACCTGATACTGCATTTTTTCAGCAGCACCTTTGAAAATAGTCTTGCATGTAAGGACATCTGACAGTCATAAATAAAATAGCATCAAATTCCCAAGCTGTATTATTGTTTAAAATCCAGCCCAGTTGTGTGAAAAAAGAAACAGTTTGCAGCTTCTTCACTAAAGTTTGCACACTAAAACAGAACACCTTATGTGCGATTAAAATCGTGTCATGCATAATTGACCTCTGACCTTTTGTGGGATCTCAGCAAGGACCGAGGCTATCATGTTCCCCCTCTCTGTGGTGATGTTCTTTACCATTGATCCCAAAGTGAAGACCACGATGCCAGCATCTCCAGAACTTTGCACAAACTCTTCCATATCCTTCAAAAAAAGGAACATCTCATCACTTTGTTGGGAATTGCAATCAAATCCAAACAGACCTGTGATAGTATTCAATCCCTACCTTAGGCAAAGGTTTGGCAGGTCTGCAGTGGAGCCCACCAATATATTTGAAGTTTGGGAGGAATGGACGAGGGAAATCAAAGTCCCAGTATGTTCGCATCAACCAAATTTCTGCTCGACCCATCATCTCACAGGCACTGGTGGGTGTTCCTGTCGTAATACAAAAGTAATAGATGACTCTTTGCAAAGTATGACTTAAGGTGAGATAGCTTACAGTATATTTAAACTGCTCTCCAAGAAGACTAAGAAACTGCTGGCGAGGATGGTCACTGTTTTTTGTGTGAATTGCTCACCTTTGTATTCAGTATAATAAATATCAATTTTTTTCCACACACTGCTGGCTAACATGGCGTCCTGCAGCAGGTAAAACATAGAGTTCAACACTCTCTCAGAGAAGTCCATCTTGTCGGTGAGTTTGCTCATAGCGGCCGGGACAAATGAAGGTGGAGCCGGGATCTGACCACAATATCTCTCCCAGTTATTAGCCATGGAAAAGCGCAGTGAGTAGACCAGAGGGATCCCCAGAGTATCTGCTACTAACTCACTACCAACGAAGACGGGGTCAGAAAAGAGAAGGTCATATTTGCCGTCCTTCAGCCTCTTCATGATTGTGTCCGATTTTAGAACCCCATCTAAAAACTTAAAATTATAGGCAAGGTTGACCTCGAACAGCTCAGTGAATTTGTTGTAAATCTGCAAGTAATTCATATGATCGACCTCATAGATAGAGAAGTTAAATAAATCTTCCATTAAGCTCTCCATCTGCTTCTTTGTGACAGCAACATCAAAGGGTTCGTAGCCAAAGCTTGAAGGTTCATTGATGTTCATGAACAGCGATGTGCTCGGCACCAGAACCGTCACATTGTGTCCCTTGTCAACAAGCTTGTCCAGCACAGGCTTCATGTTAATCCAGTGGCTTCCTTCTGTGTACCACACCAAAATTTTTCCGCCATGTGCGCTCCATGCTGCACAAAATATCAGCAGGACCGAAATGGAGAGACGCTGCTCCAGCTTCATGGTGCCAGTCTATCGGGAGGTCTGCCCTGATCTTCTGTAAACACTACTCCTAGAAAATTAATCCTTAACTAATCGAAGCTGAACTCTGACTCACAGCTCTTCTGGTGTGGCGCAATATATGACTGGCCCAACCCTAGAAAGCGGTTAGAGGTAAAAGATAAAGGCTGTACAGTCTGTACTGAAAAAAACAAGAATACTCTGAGCAGCGCAACAAATCAACAAGCAGGCTGTAAAAGCAGACCTCAGATCCCCATGCCTTTTGAATAAGAAGAGGTGGAGTACCACAGCACAGAAGCATACAAATTTGAGCTCAGTGGGTTTGGAAACAGTTACGCAATATGAGGAAGTCATGAGCATGCGAGTGCCTGTGGAAGAATTTCCCTGCATACCACTTAAGCCAAAGAGAGTTTGCTGGATTTTTAGAGAGGGGAATGTACACTACCAGTCAAACGTTTGGACACACCTTCTCATCCAATGGTTTTTATTTATTTTAATTATTTTCAACATTGTAGATTAATACTGAAGACATCAAAACTATGAAATAATCTGGTTTTGCCATAATCTGGATTACAACACTAGTCAAATAAGGCTGTTCATTGTGTACTAACCCTACCTCTGAACAACACAACTGATGGTCTCAAACACATTAAGAAGGCAAGTCATTCTACAAATGAACTCTTGACAAGGCTCATGTTAATTAGAAACCATTCCAGGAGACCACTTCATGAAGCAGACTGAGAGAATACCAAGAGTGTGCAAAGCTGTCATGAAGGAAAAAGGGGGCTACTTTACAGATTCTAAAATATAAAACATATTCTGGTTTGTTTAACACTTTTTTGTGAATTAAATAAATCAATATTTGTTCTTTTATAGTTTTGATGTCTTCAGTATTAATCTACAGTGTTTAAAATAATTAAAATAGATAAAAAATGTTGAATGAGAAGATGTTTCCAAACTTTTGACTGGTAGTGTACGTCAGTTTTAAATGATTTTCAGAGTGTTTTTGTTTTCCTGGTTTTGTATCACTTTGGTACAGAGTAAAATGTTGTTTAAACAAATGGACAGATTGCCATAGAATCATTGTTAAAATACAAACTAACCACAAATAATTGAATTGGCTGACCTCAAGCAGCCGGGAGGTCGACAAATGTTTGCATTTTAATAGTCAAGCCTATTTGTTGTTTCTTTGTATTTATAGCTAATGTTATTGTTATTATATTTTTATTTTATTTTTTATTGTAGGCAAGGCAAGGCAGCTTTATTTGTAAAGCGCATTTCATACACGAGGGCAACTCAATGTGCTTTACATTAAAACATTAAAAGCATTGGAGACATTCAGACAAGCATAAAAGAACATCATTAAAATGACAAATATGATAAAACAGAAAAGAAAAGGAAAATTAGAAATATATTAAAAATGACATTACATTTTTAATTTAAAGTGGGTTAAAATAATCTAAGATAGGAAGGCAGTGGCAAATAAAAAAGTCTTAGTCTTTGATTTAAAAGAGGTGAGAGTTGGAGCGGACCTACAGCTTTCAGGGAGTGTGTTCTAGATATGTGGTGCATAATGACTAAACACTGCTTCACCATGTTTCATTCTGACTCTTGGGACTGAAAGCAGACCAGTACCTGATGACCTCAGAGGTCGAGGTGGTTCATAAAGTAGTAGCAGATCAGCAATGTATTTTGGGCCTAAACCATTCAGTGCTTTATAAACCATCAGCAGGATTTTAAAGTCTATTCTCTGACAGACAGGAAGCCAGTGTAGGGATCTAAGAACTGGAGTGATGTGGTCTACTTTTTAGGGTTTATTCTTATTCTTATTCTTATGTCTTGTACAAAGAGAGAGCACAGTTTACTAAAGTCAAATTCCTTGTGTGTTCAAGCATACTTGGCCAATAAAGCTGATTCTGATTCTGATTCTGATTCTGAAATTTGAAGGAAAGTTTTTGGCTTTATTGCAAGAAAAGTTAGAGCAGATGCCCTTGGTGCACTTGATGGTGACCCTTAATTTCTTAATCCTTAATCTAAAGATTTTCATGTATGTAGGAAAATAACATCAACATATTTTAAATGATTTAGCATAATATTTTGGGCACATAACCACAGTCCCAGGGTGATATATCTCACTGATTTTGGTGAACGCTTGACTTCACCTGTAGTTGCATCATGAGCTTGGCATTTGTGCTTTTGAGTGAACTGACTTTTACTTCCTTACATCATGATCTGTACTCACTAACAATCTTATCATGGTTTATATTTTCAGTTTCATCATTCTCGTCAGCCTCAGCTGTTATTTATATGTAGAATTAATTAGCAAATTTGTAAGTTAGAACATTACAACCCCTAAACTTCAGCATGTTTAACGGTGTCATTGTTCAAATGTTTTTTGCTGACATTGACGTTCAGCTGGAGGTGCTCCTGCGTACAGCCTCACAGAGCAGTTAGCAGGGTTGCAGACTTTCACATCTCTTAAGAAACAAGCAGCTGATTTCAGAAACTGTCTGGGGCCAGAGGGGTCACCTTGGAGTGACTATTAGGGAGGAGTGGTTTGTTGATCGTGCCTTTGGGTAGCAGTGACATTGAGGTTTGTATAGTTCTTGGGAAATGTCACCTCCAACTGTTTGGGTGTCTAAATCTTACCTCTGGGTTCTTTGGCTCCCTCATTAACATTGTAGATTCCTTTTGACGCTTGATTCAGGAGCGTCTGGAAAAACAAAAAGCATTTGAATATTGAGTTCAATGGCCTGTTGAGGGAGTCAGTGGCCATTCAGAGTGTGTAAGTGTACACTGTGTTGTTTTCAGACCTCCATTGAATGTGTGAGAGAAACTATAAAGAGACATATCAGTATTTTTCATGCAAAATTGCAGAATCATTGAGTCTAATTATGCATCTTACCCTTGTATTTAATTTTCTTTTGAGTTCAGCCATCCACCCTTCCTTCATTACATTCCTGCTGCTTCCTCTCCTTCCGTTCGTCTTCCTCGCTCTGTCTTCCCACCACAGGGTAAGGGTTACAGCGCATTGCTTTTTGAAGTAGATATTTGCATAATCAGATTAGGATGCGTGATTGTCAGTGGGCTCCCCCATCGGAGGGTGCTCCAGAGGAGAGAGGGTGCTGTCCAGCCAAACAATGCATGACTCCCCTCCTCTCTCACCCTCCAACTACCCTGCACCTGCATCCCACCCACCCACCCACCCATCCACCCATCCGGGCTGCAGGTCGGCCGCAATGGCAGTACACGCTTGGACTTGCAGCCGTGGAGGGGTGAGAGAGAGTGAGAGGAAAAGGCAAGGGAGGAGGGGGGTTGGAGTGCATGACGGGAGTGGGAGGGCAGGGGTTGAGCTGAGATATTTAAACATGCAGAGTGTGAATTGGCTTTAAGGGGATAAAGAGCTCAGGGCCTATCGGTTGGCACCCAACTCCAGAAATTCTTTTTCATGGGCGCCTCAGCCGAGAGAGCGAGGGGCTGCCTGCACTGATCTGGCCCATTGTGATAACAGATTCAGACAGTGTGCTAGACGCTGATAAGGAAATGTGCTCTCAATAGACGATTACCCACATACTTGGTGGAGAATAGTCAATCAGGCAAATATACTTGGTGGAGGGAATGAGAAGAGTACGGATTTGTTTTTATTTTCAGTGCAGGGTTTCATAATCCTGCAAAAAAGTTAAGGTCGGAGTAATGCTCATCTTGTGATTGGGCGATTTTTGTAAACAAGTAGTATCAGCAAAATGTACTTCACAGCCTGACGGCATTAGTGCAAAAACTGTCACATGCTATCCGATGTGGTGTCATGTGATGATTAAATGATGAAACATTAGGCATTCTGATTTACACACACATATTTAACATACAATAAACAGTTTTTTACAGTGCTTGTCATTTTACCGCCTATTAATAACCATAGTAGTTTTATTTTGGTATTTCTTCAGTAAACCATGAAATTGCTCAGCTCACCGTGAAATTGCACAAGAGGTAAATACCTCCCTTAACTTACTGTAGGAGAGACTGGTTGCCAATATCCAGTTGTTTTCCCTCTCCGAGTAGAATTTGATTTATTTTTGTATTTTTTGCAGGATTACAAAGAGTCACCTGTCAGTTTCTCACAGGCCTCCAGTCAGTGTGTCCAGCTGCCCTCTGCTCCGTTTACACACCATTAGCTCGAGTTTAACAGCCGGGGTGCAAGCGCCTGAAACCAATGCAGTGTTTACTCTTCAGCTCAGTTAGTTGCAGCCTTTTGCCTGAAAACGGGACACATTTTCTACAGGCACAAAAGGCGATTAGGCATGTAATTGTCTAACCTTGGTTTAAATGACAAACAAGGAAACTGGTGTAAACTAAACCGCTTTTGTTTGAATTAGAGATCAAATATTCCATGAATGAGTTTGTTGATTTGTAGGAAAATAATCAGGTTTGATTCTGATGACTGATTCAGAGTTTCATCATTTTATCAAGTGAAAAATGTCAAAAAAAATTCTAACATCAATGTCTCTAATGTAAAGAATACCAGCTATTAGAGGACTGGAGAATTATGTAAAGCCTGTTTTGCTATTTAGTAATACTTTATGGAGTTGACAGATTCTATTTATTATATAATGTATTAGTAAGATTATTATTGTTTCATGATATAAAGACGATTTCTTTGGTTGCAGGCTTCGTCAGAGGTGTAACAGATTTTCATTTATTTATGGCATTTCCATGAAGAGCCCTCATCAGTTTACTCCTTTACATCTTGTATTTTGTCTTGGTGGTGTTTAGCTTTTATATGTAAGACTAATATCTAACCACCACAAATGTAATCATATCTGGTGTCTGTCTCTCACTCTGGTGTCACAGTCATCTTGACTTCGTGGCTATCAGATACGGTGTGCAGCAACAAAGTGACGTTTTCCTTCAGAAAGTCCTTCAGAGTGTTGGTCATCTGGACTGTGATTGACTGCAGAGTGACCTCTGACCCCGGGGTCACAAGTTAAGCTTTCACTTTCAGTGCTCCTCTGGTCAGTGGACAGAGAGCAGAGGTCAGCTCTGTGTCCACACGGCCATCACAGCACCGATGGACAAATGTTTTTGGGCTTATCGAGCACAAACAAAGAGGCAGGAGCACGTCTCTTCACTTGCGTCCCACACTGTGCAAAATAACTTCATTACAATCTTAGTAGTCTGCTTTGTTTTGTTGTTTTTTCATCTCAACCTGCAGCAAATATTTCATAATAATCTTTAAAATTGATCATAGCTTCATTTTTTTCTTCTGAGATATCTTTTGAGCTGCCCTAGCAGTGAGAAGATTCTTCACTTCCTTTGAGCATCAGATTATCGGACAATTATTGTCACAACACCACATCCAAAAATGTGGTCTTTCAGTTTGCACTTTTTTCCCCATTACAGGCATAATTTTTTTGTGGCTCTACAATACCAAAGATCTTTGATCATATGGATTATAAATATAATTGTGAACCTTTTTAAGAAATTCCAAAACATTGACCATTCCTTTTTATTAAAATGAAAACAGAGGAAAAAGTGGGTAATTTAATAAGAAATCATTTATTAAATAAATAGATCAAATAAATAACATACTGTATATTCACAAACAGACCAAAATAACTTACAAAAAGAGGTATCAGGAGAAGTAAGCACACTCTTCACAGTGGACAATCAATGCATAATCTTTGGCTAAATGACATGCTTATTTTACAAAACCCTAAATAAAAGCACATTTAAATAAAACAACGTTCGTGTGGTGGAGCATGGAATCACTGTAAGAGGATTGTCAGTTTTGCCGAAAGTACCACAAGTCGGTGATCAACAAATACTGAACACTGTTGTTTTTTAGGAATGAGGAACGGCCACTCTTTCTGATTCTTTGAAGTCACATAACCTTGTTCATGGAAATAAAGGTCAGATTCCGTCTTCACAAGAAATAAAAAACAGCATGTCGATTCAAAGTAGAAGTGCCCTTGGCTTTTTGAGACGATTGCAGTCAAGAGAATTGGCTCAGCCATTATCTATTCAAATGCTTTGCTGAATCTATCGCTTGAAATGAGAAATTCCTTAATCCCCTCCATTTTCCTCATCGGCAAAAACACCCCTCACTGCAAAACTAAATTAGTTCCAGGCAGCCGGCAACAAGGAGAATTAACATGAAGACATGAAGGGAATATTCGACATCCAGGTTTTACACACCCATGCAAAATACAAATTAGTTTTTTATGGCAAACCATACTCTAACACTGATCAGCGTGGAGGCCTTGTGCACATGTCCCGCAATGTTTGGGCTCCACAATTTAGACACAATATTGCAGCCTCTGCTTTAAAACACAAGTCACAGTCTGGTGACAAACGCAGAGACATAAATGAGTCTTGAGGAAGGACAAGATCAGTTTTTAAACCCAGGAAGAAGGTCAGAAAGTCCACTCAGGAGTTTATTTCTTGGTTCTACCAGGCCTCTGAGCTGTCGCAGCTGGATCCAGGTGAGGGGACCTCTGTGTCACTGGTCAGGGCCCAGGTATGAGGAGGGGAGTGCAGCTGCTCCATGTTTCCTCTGAGAAAGGTGAGCAGAGCAGTGGGGGAGTGGCTGGCTGGCTGACCGCTTTGGCTCTCAAGTAGCTGCACCAGGAAGTTGATGTAGCGCATGGCCAGACGCAGGATCTCGTTCTTGCTCAGCTTCTTCTCCGGAGGATGGGTGGGGATGAGCTTGCGCAGCTCAGCGAAGGCTGTGTTGACATTGTGCTGTCTCCAGCGCTCTCTCGTGTTGGTGAAAACCTTTCTGGTCATGGCGCTGAGGAGCTGAGAGCTGAGAGCTGCAACAATCGGGGAAACAAATAAATCAGTAACATTTCAGTGATGCAAAACTGTCCTAGTAATTTTGGTAAAAATGAGAAGCTTTTCTGCTTTACATTTACCATACATGTCTGCAAACCTAAAATCTCTGGTTTATGGACTTTACTTGAATAGAAGAAGACATTTAAAAAGACCCTAGCCTATTTTAGTTTTTGACCAATTAACAAATATTTCTTGTACTGTAGTGAATAATTGGAAAGAGTATGTAGAGTTGGAAGGAACTGGCTATCTTGTAGGTTGATATTGATAGTTTATTTATAAAATCGTACAAGAACAACTGTGAGAATTTCTTCAATGTTCCTGTTTTTGATCCTTAAATATTCAAGCTTATTTGGCTCATATGGAACATGTCATCCACTTCAAGCTCCCTATTGTAATTGTCCATTATTAGCTATATACAACCTTTTAACAGATGACTTGTCGAGCACTACGCTGTCGTTGCATGCAGATAATTCATTTCTTATCTTGACATTTCCAACCCGTGCAAAGCGTGTGCATAAACTGAAAATGTAGAACTGCAGGTGTAAAAAGCTTAACTCTAACCACAGCTGTATGTTCATAAACACTAAAATATGTACGTCATAAGGAGTGCATTACCAAAAAATTTAATGAAACGATAATATTGCAACGCTGAACGCCACACTGAGGAGTAAAATTGAACTGTCACCAAATGTATTGTCAAGAGACTGAACCTTTAAACCTATAAATCATCATTTTTCATCAAGAGTTAATTTCATTTTACATCGTATGCAAACTCTGTCTTGAATGCACATAATTATGTAACCATTAATCTATAGCTGCAAGCCAAAGGTACATGATATCCCCTCATGTGATATTCTCTAGTTGATTAATTATTTACCATACCAAATTGGAAACGTGGCCTCAGGGAAGAAAAAAACGTCAATTTCCTTCAATTTTCTCACCTGTTTGTGTAGAAATGCGCAGAAAATCTCAGCCACAAGGTGTCCCTCCGTGTTGTCAGCTGTCCAGGAGTCCGGCGTGAATGTCCAGTCAGTTATGTCTTCTCATGCTCGCTTAAAGATCCTTATGAGCGAGAGAGAAGGAGAGAGTGAGGAGGAGAGAGTATGAAGGGGGAGGGATGGGGAACAGAGAGTGAGAGAGTAGGGGTAAGACTACTGCATGCTCGCATCCCACATTTTATAGCAGGGTGAACCTATTGTGTGACGTGTGCTGTCGTGGAGCTGGGTGTCATTGTGAGAGGTTGGTGTTAAATGAGGGGTGATTGTTAAAACACACACATTCACATCCCTCCCCTGTGAACCAGTGCAGGTGGCTTTATGACTATGTTGTCCAGAATCATCACATTTAAAGATTTTATGGGTGTTTCAGAGTAAAATTTGAGGGAATTCAGGACTCAACAGCCTTTTAAGTGACTATTCGTGCTGCTTTTATGATTCATTGCTGGTTTAATCCCTGAAGGTTCACAGTAAAGGTGACAAATAAATTCCTATTGAAGTGAAACTGAGACGTTCATGTTTGATCCCTCTCTTACTGCTTTGGACACTTGTTCCTTTCTTATTTCTGACATCAGGCACGGACAGCCCACCGTCCCCTCCACCGTGAAAAAGACCTTGATATCACTGCGATTGAGTTCGGCCTGATTAGGCCACAAAAGGTAAAAATACCATATCCAGATTGACAGTTGAACAAAACGGGTTTTGTTATGACTATGGTAATCTTGTTGAGCCATTCCAAGGGGCCACACATAAATTACAGAGGAAACAGGGCGGGCACAGCGTCCCGTCTCACCTCTCTCTTACCACTCCTCTCCCCCCTTCTTCTCTGCCTCCCACTTTCAACCTACATTCAGTTAAAAAAACAAGCCTAGTTTAACCAATTGTCACTGTTCTTTTTACACCCTTCAAGTGTTGTTTCAAAGACGCAGCCTTCCATAAAAGTCTCTGTGTGGAGTAGGAATTTACATAATCCGATTAGGAGCTGGGATTAGCTCCCGGCCTGGAGAACAGGCCCGATGGGGGCCGGTTTTCTGAATCGGCCATTCATGGGCCCTGCTGCACGGCCAAGAGGCTGCACCTGCAGGCCAGGCACCGCTGCTCTCTGCCTCCATCCAGCCTCTACTGGAGACTGAAGGTCTGCAGACGCACTCACTGCAGGATATCATGGACAGTCAGTTAACTTTGGTCACACTTACAAGGCCAGGTGAAGATTATACCAGACTGCTTGTTACTTATCTGTTGTACAGGTCGGGGGAGGAGATTTGAAGCCACTTGTAGAATTAATTAGGTTTTAATTAAAAACCTAATTACTCAATTACTGACTGTAAGACAAATAAGATGAGTAATAATGTCAGTCTTGGGACATGGTGTCTGTAAGGGGCTTGAATGACAGTCTGTAAATGCTAAAACACCTCTGTGTGTTGATTGGACTAATGTGTGCACACTAGTACTGCACAATACGAGGAAAATGTGAGAGGATGACGACATGAAGTTCGATAAGGGAAAAAAAGGAGTAAATGTTTGCTTTAAAGCTCCTGTGGGGAGTTTTTAGCTGATTAAGAAAGTAGCATAAATACTGACACATTTTATGAGCTACAAAAGCAAAAGAGATCAACAGCAATGTGACTAGTCTAATAACGTAGTTCTGATGCCTGTCATCCCTGTAGCGGCAGAGGTGAATACAAGCATGCTTGTGTTACTCATGCTGCAGTGAGTAACAAGTCTGATGGATAAAATGAAGCAGTGTGAGATTTATCATCAGAAAACAGGACTCAGACCTGTGCAAGAAGTGCAAAGAGATAAAATGTTCCACTTTGTCCACAGGGGGCGCCAAAATCAACACAAACTTAAAGTATCTCACAGGAGCTTTAATTCACTTTTTTTTTTACATAACCATCTGTAATCTCTCATGTTTATCACAACACTTGTGTTTGCAACATGTTTCTAATAAATCCAGAAGTGTTTTTTCTCATCAGGGCAGCTGATGTCTGGGTCAGCTTCATCTAACCACAGCAAAATAGTGTGATGGCATGGCCGTTATAAACTCCATCCAGCAGGTAAAATGTACACATGCTGAGTGAGAAAGCATTGCTTGTCTGTATTACATTTTCCTGTTTTATTTGGATAAAAAAAAAATACAGACTTACTTTGTGTTCAATGTGAATGCTATTGCTTTAACTATGATTCATATTGCACTATGTCCAGTGAATACATCAAGCTCATCATCCCCAGTACTTCTACTGTTTTCGGCCGTAATTCCTTTCGTTTTGCAGCAGCTAACAACTGGAACAACTTACAAAACACCCTCAAAATTTCAACTTTGACTCCGCGCACAACCTTCAAGCTTAAACTTCAACAGGTTGTAGTTGACTGTTGCTCCTTCTGATCACTTCAGACTTTACTTACATGCATGCTTAGAAATACACAAATACTTTTCTTACACCTTGCGCACATTGCTTCTTACTTGTTCACTTTTGTTCTATTTTATGTTTCTATGTCTATTTGTGACTGTAGTTTACATGTGTATGTGATCCTTTTGGCACCTCTTGGCAAGGTCATGTTTGTAAATGAGAACTGGTTCTCAAAAAAATTTTTACCTGGTAAAATAAAATAAATAAAAGATTGTAATCAGTTGTGTAGCACAAATACAAATAATTCTTGGACACAGTAGTCTCTGTACCTTTCGATTAAACTTACAAGTGACAGGACCATTGATTAATATAAAAAAAAAACATATATCTCCTTAATAATTTTAGAACAAAATATCACAGATATTCACTTAATCTTGCTTTCTAGCTGTGAAGATTTGCATATTTAATCTATTTAAAATGACCTATTCACTAAAACCACAGTCAATGAAAGCAAACCATTGATCACAGTTTTGCTCATTTTGCTATTTTCTTACTCTGCAGTCTAAACAGGAAATCAATAGAGAAAATGATCTGCGTCTCAACGTTTAAATAACTATTAGGTTGTTGCAGGTTTACCTTAAATTAAAAGTTCATGGCTCCTGATTGCCTTGACTGTACAGTGAAAAATGATTTGCTCCATCTTTCAGGTTGATTTTTAACATGAACACAGAATAACAGCACTTGGTGATTAAGTATTAATTGTAGGCTTTATTTGAATAGTGCCTTTTCTTGATCACCTCGTCAGATCAACCCGTTTCAAAGCTGGTTATTGTGTCAAAATGCACTTGTGTCACTTGTGTAAGGATTCATTTCATATACTGTATATATGTATGTGATTTAAAGCAGCACAAGTCTAAGTAAACAAACGTACCCTTTGGTCAGAGAGAACCCTGCTCTGTTGTTTGTAGAGGATGAGGAAGCACACAGGTGAAACAGTAAACGGCTGCTGCGATTACAGATAACAGCTGTGTGACCTAGTCAAGCCGAAAAGATGGCTTTGGTTTAAACAGCCTGTTAATTCCCACAATATCTCTCCTGCTCCATTCAGTCCAGAGCTGAAGTATAGTAGGGGGTAATTACTGCACCATTACGCTGCTGTTTACCTAACCTTCATTCAGGGACTCCTTTTACCATCCTGCAACCAGAGCTTTTGTTCCCGAGCCATAAAAAACAAAACATTTAGTCTGCGTCTTTGTTTGTCCACTGCTTGTTCGACCACTGAGGCCAGACAGAGAAAGAGAGAGAGTGAGAGAGAGGGGTTTTTTTTTTAAAAAAAGGAAGAAAACTGGCGGGTATTGATGGTGGCCAGTCAGTGCTGGATGTGTCTGTCCAGAGACTGGGGGAGGCTTGGAGTCGATGTCCCCGGGGGTCGTCTTTGTCTGGGGATCATTCCTGGGGGAGCTGGCTTCACTCTGCTGGCTTGAGAAGATAAGCACTCTCTCCACATGCTGAGAGACGATGATAAGGGGATTGCTTCACTAAATGAAAAAAAAAAAAGAAATAGCCCCACCATTGGAGCTGCTAAAATGAGAGGTGTTATCAGTTTGGCTGGGAAAAGACCCTCGATCCCGACTCCTCCAGCCATAAATCACAGCTTGTTTTTCACCACTGAGCATGCTCCATGTGGGGGGGAACCAAAACAAAAGCTAGATGTGCACATGGTTGTAATCTAGATGCTTTTTATTATTCATAGGTACAACATAAACACATAATAAACTGTTTATAAGACATTTTTATGTAGTAGTCAGCAGAAACATCATATTTAAGTGTCAAGTAGTGAGCAGAATTTTATAGCTGTGAATAGGTTCAAGGAGGAGGACAATTATAAAAAGAATTGATTAAGAATAGTTCTGAATTTTCTCATGGAAATGAGTCTAAAATCAATTCATATAAAACTGTATTAAATGTGTTTTTTAAATATTACTGAAATAAGATGATAATTCTAATTAAAAAACAATTATATAATTTTTTCAGGAGCTGATACACTATACTTTAATTATTTTCTGCAAGAAATAAAGGAAAAAGAGGAATAGTCAAAACACTGTTGATGGTTAAATGTCAAATTTAAAAATACAGACATTTTCAAAAGCTTGTAGTAATATAGCAATAGAGTGTTTTTGCAGCCAAACTTACATGCTTATATCATCTGAATCAAAACTTTGAAGTTAAACTTGAATATTGTAATAAATAACTGGAAGTTAACAAACTCTGAGCACACAGCTTTCTCCATGTTTACTAACAGAACACAGGAACTAAATACTCTAAAATAATTTCAGCCTTGTCTGTCCGTCACTTCTGCCAGGAACATTCTCATAGCTCAACCGTCCCTTCTTCAGTGGAGTCAACACTGCATGAAACAAAACAAACACACGCACACAGATATCTCAATTAGTAGATGAAGCATTAGAGTCCAAAACAGGCTGATTCAGATGTTTTAGCATATAAAAGTCTAATTATGAAAAGGTAAAAAAAGACAATGACTTTTCTTCTCACTTAGTCCATCTCCTAATACAACTTTCTCCCAAAGAGTTTGAGCTCTCGATGGCTATTTCAAAGATTTCTTGAGGTAAAGCCTGGTGTTGGCTTTGTAAATGATAAACCCATGTACAGTAAAATACAGCATAAAGTAGTTTATCCTTTAAGATACAGATGCATTAACTGATAATAAAGGCGACTGGTCAATCAATCAATCAGTCAATCAATCAATCAATCAATCAATCAATCAAGGTATAACTCATCAAAAAAAGTTGCCAAACTTGAGTCTATGAAACCATAGTTTCCACCAAAGGTGGATGTCAAGGTGTCTTGGTTGACTTCTTTTCTACAGTCTGTGAGCACCAATCAATCCTCAAACCAGTAAAAACCTCAAAAGACAACATGATGGGTAAAACCACTCACCTGTCCCAACCAAACCTGCCACCTCCCCGCTCCTCTTCCTCTCTTGTCCTAACCAACATTTGGAGCCGTAGTTAGCTGACACTGTCGTCGTCTCTCTGCTGTTGCTGCTTTGATCTCGACCCCACATCGTCACTTCTGCAGGGGGGCTTGGATCAGACAACGTGCAGTGGCTACCTGGATGCTGGAAGTCACTGCAGACTGTTGAGTTCCTGGTCGTGTGACCAGCAGCTGGTTGCTGCTGGAATGGACTGAAAGTTAGCATGGAGTCCAGCTTGAAAGGACTATCAGGCTTTGTTGGAGTCCACTCAGTGCTTATCCTTTCTACAGCTTTCCCCACAGCTCCAGCTCTGCCTCTCCAGCTAGAAAACTCCACCTCCTTCCTGCCTCTGTCCTCCTCTCTCCATGGGTCTCTGTTGGTCCAGCTCCTCATGGGATGAAAGTCTGGGCTGCTGATGGAGGAACTCAGGTCAAGTCTGAAATCTGTGTTGCCATCCTGAACCATGGAGTCTGGTTCACAGAAGCTGCAGTCTTCTCCAAACGAAAAGCTGGTGTTGCTACGGGGAAGTTCAAACTGGGGGTTGATGGGAGTTTCTGCTGGTGGCTCAGTGGTTATGTGCTCAGATCTAGTGGTGATCCAGGGGCTGTTTGGGGGTCGGGTGTGTTGTTTTTTTTCAGTGGTGACTTTTTGAGACTCAGGCTGGTTTGAGTCTGCAGTTGTTGTATACAGGGAGGAGGTGTCACTGAACAGCTGAAACAAGGAAGAGAGGAAGGGTTCATTCAGCTTTCCTTATTCAAAATCAGTTATACTTATTATGTGTCTGTGTTAAGAATTTTGAATTAATCTTAATGTGTCCATCCTGGATTATTGTCTGTGTAAATACTTGATTCTGATTGGTCAAAACCCAATAACAACAGCAAATTAAAGCCGCAAGCTGCGATGAACGGGCCCTCGCACACCTGCAACCACCACCTCATGTGAGCCACAGCCTGATATAAGCCACCACATGATGATTTGGTGAGATTTCAGGCATTTCAAAGTCCCCAAAAATCCATTTCCTGTTTATGGTGAGACATTTGCGTTTGATGCAATGCCTGAAAGTCTGCCACGCCCACAATTTTAGTCGGAACTGACTGCCTCTAATAACTTTGAATCTTCTACGTGTCTACTACAGAATGTGCGTGGTTTGGACTTGATCGGAGAAAAGGCCTTGGGCAAGATCTCTTAAATACATACCCTTTTTGGGCGCCATTCTTCATATTCAAAGCTAGGTGGCGCTCTTCCTGTTGAGTTTCGGATATGTGTGTAAGAGGCTTTTTTGTGCGTTCTGGTGCTATGAATAAGTATGTCCAAAATAGTGCACGTAGCTCAAAAAAAAATCTTTTGGGAGGGGTTTTTGAAAATTCTAGGGGGCGCTACTTAGCACATTTTTGAGATTTTTTTGCAAGATTCAAAAAATCACAACTTTTTTCACCAGGCCTGATGAGTGTGCAAAATTTTGCGCGCTTTCGTGCATGTTGAAGGCTCCAAAAATGATAATTCCTCTGGTTTCAAGAGGGCCTTTGCCAACCTTGTCAGTGCTCAGGCCCTTATAATCCTCAAGAACAAAAGCTTCACCAGGGACGACCTCATCACACACGGCATATCAAATCAACCCTTGTAGAGGAATCCATAACTTTTCACCTCTGCCTTTTACCACTGAGGTAAAACCTAAGTTTTCATTAGCTTTCTAGTCTTGAGAACCGGGAAATAAGAAGTTTTATTGCTTATTTAGCTTATCATCCGGACAACCAAACAGTACGCTTACACAAGAAATTTAGATGTCACATCAAAGTACCAGAAATAAATAATGATAAACTGATGTACAACTTTTTTTTGCTTTGTTAATTAAGCCTGACATTCAGATTATTTAGCAGCTGACTTAAAATGTACTTTAACATCAAGGATTTAAAAAAACTACCTGTAGTGTGGGATATGTTTGAATGTAGTGAAAATATCTCTTCTCACCTTGAGTACTTTATGTGGTACCTCAGGGAGCAGCTCCTGCAGCTGCGTCAGAGAGGCCCTGAGGAGCCACTGGAAAGACGGAGCTCTGCTCAGCATTAACTGACTGACCAGAGGGTTGATACACGGGAACTGAAATAAACATTTTTCCTCCTGGAGAAGAAGTAAATCAAATGTTAACACATGAATGAAAAGCTGAAGTCAGAGCCACAGAAGGAACTTATCTCAAGGCAAAGATCAGTCTTTGTAAAGCTAAGGATAAATCACCTTTGAGGGGAGCACAGTCAGCCAGTCTCTGTCCAGGTAGTTGACAGGGTCCCTGTCACTGGCCATCAGGCTGTGGAAGCAGATTTGGCTGATCCATTTAGCTACCTCCACCACCTTAGACACAATCAGCACCTGACAAGGACAGCAGAAAACTGAACCTGGCAAAACTTCAGTACAGTTCTTGAGTGAATGCCCTGAGTTATTTGAAAAAAAGGAAACGATTGAAGGCAGATAATTAAATTCTGTTTGTGTTTTACCTTCACATCTAGATCATCTGACTTCATGCTGAACAACACCAGAGAGGAATACACCAACACCAAGTTGTTGAAGGCTTCACTAGAAAGTCTACGTGGACAGAAACACTTATGGTGAGCCTGTGTGTATACAAAATATGTGTCTGTTTTCTGCATTGTTGTATTTATGTTTGTTTGTATTTGTGTGTGTTTATGTGTGTGTGTGTGTTTTTGTGTTTGTGTTTGTGTACGTGGGTGTGTGTGTGTGTGTGTGTGTGTGTGTGTGTGTGTGTGTGTGTGTGTGTGTGTGTGTGTGTGTGTGTGTGTGTGTGTGTGTTTACTGACCCTCCTCCCTGGAAGTCGGGGCAGTGCAGGATGAGCCAACAGCAGTCATATTGCAGAGACAGAGCTGTCAGTCTCATTACTACTCGCTCACTGGCATGCTCCTGACATAGTTCATCCCCCTCCTGCATACACACAACAACAACAACATACACACGCGCACACACACACACACACGCACACACACACACACAAGCACTGAGTTGCAGAAACTGAATTAAGTATAAGTCACTGCTGTCCGGACAGAGATAATACTTTTGCAGCATTTCTGTGCAATACCCAAGAAGCTTGGTAAAGGGAGATAAGAACACGAGGAACTTCATTGCGTGCTTGTGTTAATGCTTTTGTGTGTCCTTTAAAGGATGCAGCAGGTGCTTTTGTCTCCTGGTACCTGAACGATGATGGCGGTGCTTTCATTCACTGTGATCACGGCGTACTGATGGGTCCCTCCGAGCATCTGCAAGGAGGGACAGAGGCTCCTCTCCAGAACAGTTATATTAAACCTACAGCACAGCACACACACACACACACACACACACACAGAGAGAGAGAGAGAGAGACCTTTCGAGCACCATATGGTATTTTTACGATAGCTTATCATCAGAGGCAAGTTGTGGTGGCGACACATTTTTATAAAGCAGGACTGATTTATGCTTAAAATGCTGTCTAAACAAATATACTTTCTGGAGGGAAGTGTGTAAAGGCTCTGGCAGTGTTTGTTAACGAGCCAATTAATCACTATAGTTACCCAAACCCAGGCGTTCTTGTGTCAGCCTTGTTGTTTTGGTACTGAACTCAAAAGTTTCTAGCTTTCAGGAAACAAAATAAAAAAAGTTTACAGTGAGAGGACAGGGCCATGGACTTTGAATGCATATCAATTAATGCATTAACAGTATAGTGTCCTAAAGAAACAAATTAGTGGGGCGCCGTTGGTCTAGCGGTCTAAGCACGCACCCCATATACAGAGGCTATAGCCTTCGTCACAGAGGTTGCTGCAGGAAACTGCAGTTCATCGAGGATCCGCTTGAGGCTGGCTCCGGAAGTACCGGAAATCACATACACACCAATTAAAAAAAGACAATCTTTACAGCAGAAATAAACATGTTTACAGCCTGGTACAAAAAACGAGTGTAGCCTGGATAGCTCATTTCTTGATTGGCACACACTGTGGGGGGGGGGGGATTTTTTTCTAACGCGGCAATTTGGAAGATATTGAGATTACGAGTCTGCCAATGAGAGGCACAGCTGACTTGACTGACAGGCGGGAACAGGGTGTAAAATTAACACCCACACAGCGCCAATAGCAGGTAAAAAATTTATTTGGCGTGTAAAAAAAAAAACACACCCGCCAGTGGCTGATGGAATATTTTGTATCGCACATGAGGTTTTGTTTTCGCCTGTTTCTGCCGACTGTCAGGCTATGTTGACCCTCACTGCGCGCTGTACATGTGTTGTGATTTGTTGCGTCGGGAACGGCGTGACGTCAGCTACTGGCATTCTATTCATTCCCTTTGCTTGAAGAAGCACGGCGTGAAGAGCGTTTCGGGGAAGATGTAGTGACACATTCCCGGCGTGAAGCCACCACAAACAAAAAGGATAAACAAAGAGGCAGGAGAAGATCAAGTTAAAGACGTTCCTGTTAAAGCTGTGAGACAGATTTTTGGCTCACTCAGTCAACGTAAAAGGTTTCACTTTTGAATATTTCTAATACATGATGATGCAGCAGTCACCTTGAAATGAAGTCTAGCCTAATAAAATAGCAATAATCTAAATGTATCTGTACATAACTGTATTCTTTAAGTGATGCTTAAGTTGGATTTTAATAATAAATATGTATGGTAATTATTTTAAATCAAATTAGGCCTGATTTTTTTATTTGGCCCGTGAAAAATATTTTGGGCCGCTAAATTTTTGGAGGTCACTAGCCAATGGCAGATGAGGTAAAAAGTTAATTTTACGCCTTTGGCGGGAACACTGTAGCTGTTGGCTTGGAGGCTCAAAGCCCGCCTCTTTACGCCACAATCACTCGACAGCATCAATATGGCTCCTGATGACGATTGGCCTCAAAACAGCTCTTCAGGAACAGATGGGTGACGTTACAGATACTACGTCCATATTTTATACAGTCTATGGTCCTCCCCACATTTCCTGTCTCTCCTCAGCTGTCCTGTCCATTAATGGTGAAAATGCCCAAAAATATATATAAAAGAAAGAAAAAGGAACAAATCGACTAAAACAAAAAGGGAGAAACTATCAGGAACTATTTAAACATTTTGATCAGACCTAGTAAGATTAAAAAAGTGTGTTGGGAAATTGAGTACCAATCAAACAGCCGATTTATTTTAAAAGGTATAACAACTTCAACAATAAATTCATAATGCGAGTTTGCCAAAAAGAAAATAAATCTGAACCCATCTACTCGTACAATGATGACAATATCTGTATCTCATCATCACCCACTGTGTGTTTTTTTGTCTAATTCCAGCACTACAAAGTACAAACTCAATCCCAGTTATTTTCTTTTTTTAAGGCTGCATGTGGAAACATACCCTGACTCTAGCATCTGCAGCAGCAGTGGACAGTCGAGAAGCCCTTCAGTCACAAATAACACATACGGCACATTGTCGTCCAGGCACCACGAGGCTTCCCCTGTCTCTGTTTGGAAGAACATTCACATTTAGTGGAAACAACCCGGTCCCACAACACTGCACTGTAAAGAGAGTAAAGTGTATTTGTTGGCAGCATACCAGTGTGGGAGATGATTGCATTAAAAGTGAGGTGATTGACCCCCCTCTCTCTGCACACTGTTGCCCACGGGGATTGGCCGGGGTGATCGTACTCCACCACCAGAGAGAAACACTTCCAGGGGAAATCAGGGCCCACGTGCTGCTCACACACCACCACACACACACAGTTGCACATGCTGGCGGGACAGGATGGGAGTGTGAAAATAACACTTTGTTAATCGTAGCACAGCAGCTTGTAATATTTCCTTTACCGCAACAAACCACATGGACCACCATTCACTCTGCTACAACAAGAAACTCCCGCAACTTTGATATTATGCAAGGCCTTATGGGAAAGAAGTATATGTCTTGTTTTTTTAAGCACAACCATATTGTTTTATCAGCTGGATGTCTATTTAATAGTTCCAACATTTTTGAATGATAACCAAAAATTCAGCTGCTGGTTGTTAAACACTGAATCTCAAGAAGAATATTCTTCTCCATCTCATATTCTACCCATCTTTTTACTGGATTATCCTTAAAGAGATGAAGACTTCTAAAGACTGTATAAACCAGATTACTAGTGGTTTTTTTTTTGTTATTTAAGTTTTTATTGACTTCATCACATGAAACGCCAACAATATAAATGGTACGTCCACATTGAAGGGCATATACTGGAAATGTATGCCACAGCCAATTTTTGGTCAAAAGACCCTTTCTAGAAAAACAAATACAAAAAACAGACAAAACATTTACAAAAATAAAAATAAGAAATAACCCTGCCCCCCCCAAACAAACAAACAAACAAACAAACAAATAAACAAACAAAAATAAATACACTAAAAAGCAGCAGTAAGTGAATACACACTGTCTAATAATGTATATTTAAATTCATCTACACACCTGTGAACACATTCTGACAGTATATACAGAGCTTGGGTAGATAAGCCCCGCCCCCTAAGTACATTGTATCATCTCTAGGCTGTTTCATGTTTCATCCACCATTGAAGTAAGAAATGCTTTCCATAGTTGGCTAGTTTTGCTATGTGCGCTATTTCGTCTGGCAATCATGCTTTCAAATGCAGTTTACCAGTGTTTTTAATGAACCCACATACTTTCTATTCTGTCCACAGGGGGGCGCCAAGATCCACAAAAACGAGCAATCCTGACAGTTACTTTTGATTCAACATTTTGCTTGATATTATCAGATATTTGGTGAAATAATTTAGATATGATCTTTTATTCTTTTGGTCCAAACAATTCAAGCGCAAAATATTAAAAAATTGCTACAAGTATCAACATCATTGTGAAAACGTTTTGTTTTACCTACTACAAAATGTTATTGTATTTTGCTCCCGTGATCCAGTCTGAATCCTCCCCTCTTCTTGGATCATGATATTCTGACTTTTTTTTTTTTTAAATCAAAGTCATCCCGGGCCTACTCAAATGTTGTAAGAGAACAGAAGACTGTCTTTTAATTTTGTTTTATAGAAATATTTTTTTTTTTGCTTTTTAACAACTAATTATCAAGAATAGATCCAATCCAGTAGCTTTAATCTAATCAGATTATTTTGAACAACTGGGCCCAGGATGCTATCATTAAGAATATGCTGAAGCACACCGTATGTGTATGTTAGCCATGAACAACTACAGTTGTACCTGCTGATGACGCTGGCACCATTCAGTTTCGTCTTGTTCTCTTCAGGACAAACTGCAGTTACAGCCTCACCTGAGACAAAAAAACAACACATCATCAAGCTGTATCATGATCATGCATTTGTTTTAATTCTCTAGTAAATTTTACAAACTTGATTTTAGCTCATGATCAGTATGCTCCTGATGCAAAAATACAAATCTAAATTTTGCAATGAATTGACTTTTGTTTGTATTTACTCAGACTGATTGTTCAACATAGATATTAAGTTTATTATAGTATGTGGAAGCTAATGGGCATATTAATAAATAAAGAAATAAAGAGTATATAGTCTGGGAAAATGTCCAGTAAAAATATCAGGTAATTCAATTTTCTTCTTCCTATTTTTTTCTTCTTCTAAGACTTTATACTTTTGACTCTGTTTCTTATTTAACAGCCTTAGCTTTAAGTTAATTTCAAATTTAAAAACTTTCAGTATTCATGTATTTGTTTTCTGTTGCACATGTATTTGCATTAATGACGATCTGCATCTGATAAGTAGCACTGTTGATCAAGAGTTGCTCACCAGTAACTTGGCTCAAGCAGTTGATGATTACAGATCTGTTTTCATCAGAGTCAACTGATATCATGACAAGAACCTGAAGAGGACAAATCAACCAGGGAAACACATCACAGAGAATGCTAAAATGAGAAGTGGAAGGTAAGCTTTCATAAACACATAATAAGTAATAGTAATGTATGTAGCCTTTTTTATTTTTTCTAACACTGACCTTTTCTAGGATTTTCTGTCCCTTCCTGCTGTGCAGCCTTTCAGCCAGCAGCTGCTGCAGCTCCAGCAGTTTAAAGTTGGGCTCCTGTTTTTTGTGACTGAGATGGAGGAGGATCTGCAGCCTCTTGAGCAGCTGCTGCAGACTCTGCTCTGCACGCGCCTCAGCTGCCTGGGTCAGGTAGGCTTTAGCACAGGCAAAGAGGTCGACATATAACACACAGTATTATATTAGACAGTTTTACACCGTTATCAAAAGACTCACTAATGGATCGCAATCATGATACTAAGTCTCATTTAAATTCTTACTGTAAGCAATGGGACTTTAAAGCTGCTGTTGGTAGTAGGGATTTAAACATCAGTTCGGAGAGAGATTTCGAATCTCAACACTATCCCTCCCCTCTTTGCTGATGTAACACCACTCACAAAAGTTTGTTGTGCGCGTTCTATGATAAAGTAGTGGCTTCCCAACTAATCAGGGTGACGTAGTGAGGCCGCCACTCGACCAATCAGGACAGAGGGTCAGGGAGTAGCTCTGACTGGTCCGTGATAACAGGAAAGAGGGGAATAATAACATTGCTTGATACAAAGGCATTGAAAAACACAGAGATATCATAATCTCAAATTCCGTCATTTACAGATGTAGATGGGTATTATGACCTTTTCTCCAAACCCAGCTGGAAAAAGGTAACGTTTTTTTACACCATTCCTACCAACAGCAGCTTTAAGGGTCACCGCATTTGTTGCCTGAGTTAAACAAAGTGTATTCCCATGGTGTCTCGCTTTTAACCCTTATTTTATTTTGTTAGAATTCAACCCCATGACAGTTGTGTTGTTGTTAAAGTCACATCTAACACAACCACACCAACATTGTTCATAAAAAAACTTTAAAAAAAAATGATGAGTAAGGATGTTATTTTCTGTTTTGATTGCTAAAATCCAAGAATAAAAGGCTTCAATGTCAGCTGTACCCAGTGCAGTGCTAAGGTCACACTTCAGAAGCAGCTCCTTGAATGTCACCAGCACATGAATCAAAGCCGCCTGGTTGAATAGCAGGTCCTGATCTACAAACAACACAAACCCAGCAGCATAGATCTACTCAGTCAATGCATCAGTGATACAATATTTAGTGACACAGTTTTACATATATATGTTTCTGCATTATGTAAAGACACACTGTACCTCTGAACAGCTCTGTGCTCTGTGCATGAGTCCTGCCGAGTGCTTTCTCCTGCTGTCTGAGGAGGAAGTGTGTTTGGTCGGGGGCCAGGCAGCTGAAGTCTCCCCACGCTGGGATGTTGAGGCCCTGCTGCCTGGCCGAGCTCAAAAATGGTTCAGCAAAGGCCAGCAGCTGGAAGAAGGCGTGCTGTTGGCTATCTGTACATAAGAGAAAGAGAGAACATACACTTTGAGAAGAAGTTCAGAAATGATGTCTTCTCTGACTTTTTTTCAGGTTGGAGACTGTTGGACAATGTTCTGGTATTCTAAAACAATGTTCTGTCTTAGTGTGATACCTGTAGCTTGGACTTGTACTACTCTGCTCTCCTGACTGACAGGCTGACTGATGAGTTGGCCTGTCAACTGAAAGGGAGCTCTCTGCTCTCTGGAAGCATTTCCTAACACAGCACTGCGCATGTACGTTGATCTCTTGTCTGATCCCTCCATGTCATCTGGAAGAGGCTGAAGATCAGGTGGGGATTGTTTCTCCGCCTTTAGTGCTGATAAAACAAAGAGGAGGTGGGATTATTAAGAAGTGCAACATGAATGAGTACAAATATATTGAGCACAATAAGGTGAAGAATGTTTACTTTTTGGAAAGTCCAATTCACAAATTAAGTCATAAAAGCAAAGGGCGAGAAGTCAGTTTGTACTGCAGAGTGATTATTTACTTCCATTGTTTCCTCAATTTATCCTTTAGTCGTTCAGTAACTTGATGAATCAATTATAAAAAACAATACTCAATATGAGTGCTCTATTAGTACTAACTGTTTAAGCTCTGTGTTATCATTTTCATGAGAATTATGAACCACAGCAACCCAAATAAAATGAATGCATTAATACATAAACAATTAATGACTTTCTGCATGTAGTGCTTAAATTCCTATTATGGCCACAAGATGGCGCCAAGACTTAAAGTGTAACTCAAACCACTCAAGTAATAAATTCAGTGAAGGTTGTGAATCCATATTTGTTTCACATAAAGGAAATAGAAAGTTCAGATATATTTCTACTTAATGAGCTGAATCCGATGAAAATAAATTTGAAAGATAACAATTTTTATATAAATATATCTGGCAAATATAATCTTTGAAAACACTGTTTTCTGCGGCACCCATGCTGTTAAAAGTGACAAATTATAAAAGTGCATTTAAAGAAGATGATTGAAATTATCTTCAAGCTTTACAATATGCAGATAGTAACTGCTTGATCTTTTCATTGTAATCATGTCATCCAGAGGAGCTTCATCAGTCTACCTGGAGCGCAGACTGAGGTCTGAGCTTCCGCAGCTGCTAAAGATTTCAGCTGAAACCTCAGCATCATGAAGGTGGACAGAGGGTCTACGTCCTTCTCTGGGGGACGCCTTTCACCCAGCAGACCTCTGTGATCCTCTCTGATGTCCAGTCTGGAGGATGCAGCCTGCTGAGGAGTGAGGGGTCTCTGTTCTGTCTTCCTGACATCTCTACCAGCTCTGATGATCCCCTTATCAGCAGAAGGCAGGGCTGAAACTTCTGCAATCTTCTCAGGTGAAACTTTGTCTTTGATATTGTTCAAAGCGGCAGATTGAATGTACTTGTTGTCTTTGTTGACAGGGTCCATCAGGGAGATGCTCTGAGGTGCATAAGCAAATGTCAGTTTTTGTATAGGGGTGTTGTTTGCAGTAACTTTAGAGTCATGAGTAGTAGTTTCTGATTTCTCCAGGTGAGGTAACTGAGTTTTGTTTGTTGGATTCATCAGGATGGATTGGTCTGTGACTGAAACCAGAGATGAGATGATTGGTTAGAAATCTGCTGCAGCGATCTAAAAAACTTTCTAAAACAGTAAAGCAGGTTTGCAGTTAATGCAAAAAAGCAATACAAACTTACTTTTTAGGCTGCGATTGGTTTCATTGTTTATCCCCCAATAACTGTCTGATCAATGAACTAGTAATGACTCAATAAAATAACTTAAAATATCACAAACACTCCAAAAAAACTCATGAATTTAGCAACATTTTAGTTCCAGACTTGGTAAGATATTAAAAACAATAAGACCATGGAATCGTTGGAGGAAAATTGGAAATCAATTTGATTCAGGGACCTGAAATAAAACTGATTTTTTTTGTAAGCATTTCTATTTTTATGCAATCAGATGAAATCAAAAAATCTTCACTTCATATTGCTACTATACCCTCTCACAAACCACACACATTTGATGCAACTTTTGCATTCACTTCTGCATCCAAAGGAAGATTCAGGAAGTTATTACTCACACTCCATATGCTCTGTTGGCAGTTTTTTGAAGTCTTCCATCTCCCTCTGCTCTGTGGAGGGGAGCTCGGTCTGCATCCTCTCCATAAACTCAATGTTGCTGCATACATTTTTGTGTAAGGCTCTCGTTCTGTTCTCCAACTGCGGTTTGTCTCCACAGCCAACAACATTTAGATTTTCTAACTTGATGACTCTCAAGGCTTCAGACAGAGGCTGGAAATCAGCAGGTGGTGCATGATGTTGGGGCTCTGCAGGAAATAAAGCAGATAAGATTTATGTTCATTAACTTTGTAGATTTGATTGCAGCAATGGTCTTTAAATCTAGCTGGATCTACCAACAGTGTTATTATTAGAAATTGATAACTATGCCAAATTTGAAAACACCGATCTCGTTGATCAGAAATAATCTGATGAATTCAACAAAACTTTAAATAATGTACTTAATCATATACATAAAGATAATAAAGCAACAAAACTAAACAACGATCATCCTTAAGAGTCAATAAGATTCAGCTACATAATCATGTCTTCTACTTGTTGAAGCAGCACTTTTTACAGTCAAATGGTAAAAATAATAGTGACAAGAGCAGAGTTTTAATTCCATCAAGATCCAAAACATCAATATCAAACAAATGCTACTATGATCAAGTCAAGTCAAGTCAAATTTTATTTATTTAGCACATTTTAAAACAACCGCCATTGACCGTTGAAGTGCTGTACAAGCTTATTAACACAATCAATAAAAACAGATAGTAAAAAAATTCATAATAATAATAATAATAATTTAAAAGAGTAGCTATTAAAAACACAATAGATGGTACAAGAAAAAAAATAAAAAAGCCACAATAAATAAAAGCTAGATAAATATCTGAAAGCTTATCGTTCTGTTTTTACTCTATGAAATTCAAGTCTCATGTCTACAAAGTCAGGACAAACAGCAACATCTGGTGGACATATTGTGTATTGTTGTTCTTTTGTTGTACCTGTTTATTTTGTAGAACACTTTGGTTAACTTTGGTTGTTTTAAATGTAAAGGTGACTTGACCTGACTAACAGGACTCCTGTTTTGCAAATATGAAGGCTCTACTGTGCAAAAACACAGTGTGTTAAATACGTTTATTCAGAATCACTTCATTGATTTGTTTCTACTTGTATTATTTGTGATGAAGTCCTTGAAGAAGAAGAGCTAAGTGATCTGGTTAAACTTCAGATTCATGTGCTATTAAGCGGCCTTCATAGGAAGGAACAGCTCCTAGTCTCTGTTTCCAGTTCTCCTTACCCAACCACAGATTTTCTCTCAGTCAGAATATAATGAGATAATTAATTCATGTGAATGCAGCTTAATACACAATATCTGTCTGTTATGTTGAAAAAAAATGTTGAGCTTTGGAATAAAAGACTATTGTAAAAGTAAACTTGTAGTTACCTGCCAACAGAAAGCCCACCACAAAGGTTGGATGTTTCTCTGCTTTCCAAAGTGCCGTCTCCATGTGTCTCCGAGTTTCCTCTGACACCAAAGAACTACAAAACAACCACTAATGTAACAACAGTCTCTCTTATGTGATGAGGATTAATGATTTTCATATGCAGAAGAACGATTTTGCATACATTTGGTGTAGTGTCTGCAATCATATGTATTTAGTTCTTTTATACAGGGCTTGTTAACTGTCAGAGCAATTCTCACCTTTTTTTGTTCAGTAATTATGAAATTTGTTAAAATAAACTTAACCTCATCTGGATAATTGATATCCTTGCAGTTTGACCTCATAGTGACCTGATATCACCCACCATTTGGAGAGCGGGGACAGCTCTTCTCTCTGGAGTTCACATGTGGACAGACAGAACCTAGTTTGACTGGTTTGGTCAGGAGTCGAGGTCAGAGTCATGTCCAGTTCAAGTTCAGTGGGGAGCGTCAAACGTCCTGAAAGGAAGATGACGTTTAAGCAGGAAACGGAAAAAGACTTGAAAAGGTGAGTAGAAGTAGTAAGTGGTGGAATTGTCAGACAAACACTTTGATAGATATTTGAGTGAAAACAAACCAGCTGAAGAAGAATATATTTCTGTTCAAATAAAAAACAAAATATAGTTTATATTATCTGTCTGTAACTTTACCATCCAGCTTTGACTCCACCAGGCCTCCAGTCATCTTGCTTAACTCATCTGGTTTTTCATATTGGGAAATATCCACTGATACTGGTGCACCTGACAGGAAAACTGTACAAAAAATGTGACTTGACATTATGAGTTCACTTTCTATGCTTTTTTAAAATCCAAAATGTATCACTCAGTCATCACCTTTATGAAGCACCTCCAGGACTGAAAGCTGCTCATCCAGCTGTTCAGGGTGCACATTCATATGACCACAAACATCTGAAAAATTGGTGCAGTGTTCTCTGCTCAGATTCAGTGTGTCCACTACAGTTGGCAACAGCAGAGACTACAGAAATAAGGAAACAAAAATAGTAATAATAGAATAAGAATAATGTCACACATACGAATGTGTCATCCATAGTGTCCACTCACCTCTTCCTGCATCAATGACTCTTTACCGAACTCCTCATGAATGTTTGCACGCATCTGAACGTCACTTGTGTTTACATCAGGAGGTATTTCATAGGGTGCACAATGTCTGAAAGAATTATAATCCAAAAAGTTTGAATATAACAAACTAGCTTAAAATAGTCAAACACACAATTTAAGAAATATGTATCTACTTTTAATCTGTAGATATCAAGATGCAACAACAACTCAGCAATCACTATAACCTGAATATGGTGTCCTCAGAGATAGGCTGTCCCGTTGAGCTCAGCAGAGGGTCAGCCACAGGCAGCGTCCTCAGTCGGGACAGTATGGCTTTCAGTGTGGGTAGATGTCTCCTAAAGTGTGGCAGGTAATCAACAAGCAGGAAGTCTTCCGGCAGGACAAGATCTGTGTCACAAACTATTTTTGTGAGGAACAGTATCACAGTTAAAACTCAGTATGAGGGCATGTTGACATTAATCCAGATAATCTGTCCCTCATGAAAGGGTGAAGTTACCTTTGTCATTTTCAGGTTTCATCTGGTCTGTAGCGCACTTGTTAAATGATTCCTGGCACAGATCAGCGATCTGTAACTCTTTCAAAAGGCAAACATCATCCTGGTCTAGATCTGTCAGTGAGTCAGGATGAGAGCTGGGTATCACCTCTAAATCCCCTCTCACCTCACTCAGAGCCACATTCAATCTAGAATATTACAAAACTTTGGGTCAAAACTAATGTGAACTTTCTGTTCAATGAAAACATATCAAAATCTCAAATGATAGACAGTGATTCATATCAAACAACCTTTCTAGTGCATTCACTGGTTGCATTTGTACTCTCAGGTCATCCAGCACAGAACCACTGACGAAGAGCCTGCAGGTGGAGATCACTTTTCCTAGTACAAAAAAAGAGGCCCAAGATGTTAACTTTTGTCTTCTACAAACACTGGTTAACAATTAATGTAAAATGTTCAATCATAACCATAGTAATGATGATAATTGTTGTCTGTTTTTGGTGCTTTCCTTTGCAATAGGCTGAGGGGTACAAACATTGGTGGAGTTGAAATGCGAGGTGTTTGCATCAACAGCTGTACTTTTACAAAGCAAACAAAATTTGAAGGTCCAGTTGAAACACCAGAGAGGTCTAATAGCTGAGTTTTTTCCCCTTATTTTCAATAGCACACAATGACACACCAAATATGTCAAATTTAGTTTCATGTTAAACCATTTAATGTATTGGCTGTTACATCTCATGAAGTAACCCTCTTGTTTACCTCTGATCCACGGTGTCCTGTAGGTGACTTCAGGCAGTTTGCCACTGTGAGGATACAGATCACTGCTACTGGCGAAGTAAGGAGTTGGTAATGCCAGTAAATTCATCATTATTTTATGACTGGTGTTGATCTGAAATGAAGACAGAGAGGGAGGAGAAAGAGACAGACAGGTCAACATGTGTAGTGATAATATTCTGAGGTAAAATTATGACATATACTCACCTCAAAAACATATTCGATAGCTTCGTATCTGTTTGCAGAGAATATTTTACCAGAAAAACAGCTGTCGTTTTCTGACCTGTAATCATTGAAAGAAAAATACAAAAACAAATAAGTATGTCTTCAGTGAGTGTTTTCAATCAGTTTCTTGATTGCAACCTGGCACAGATGTTTCACCAGGAATCTTTGATAAAAAAAAAAAAAAAAAAAACACCTAAAATAAGTGTATCTATGACAAGAGGTGAAAAAAAATCCTGTGATACAAAAATATTATCATCAATATGGTAAATTATGCAGCATGAAAACTGCATGAAATTCGTTTATTACAATCGAAATATGAATTATTTAAGGGGGAACTGATTTTACAAACTTTTAAATAAACCAAACACTCAGATAGATGAATCCTCAGTCATGAGTTGTCTCGATATTACTGTTTAACAACATTGTTAGCTTGTTCAAAACACGTTAACTGAGCTAACTCTAACACATTAACTAGCTAACATGTCGTATTAGCTAACCTGTTTAATTCGACCTGTAGTTTGAATTCATCTTAAATAAACTTCATTAGTTAGACAGTGATGCTTAGAATCAAACTTACATAATGATAAAGCTCGAGTTTGTGTTCTTCACCGGCAAAGTGTAGACGAGGGTCTTAAAACTATGTTTATTCAGGTTTTTTTAAAAAAGAATAAATGGTCTGTACTGTAATGGGCACGCATGCGCAGTGAGATGTTTCACTTTACCATGCAGAGCATCACAGATTGAAAACAAACAAGCAAACAACAAAAATACTATTATTTCAAAGTCAAATCCCCAAACAAATTTGTACATATACAGTTGTGCTCATAAGTTTACATACCCTGGCAGGATTTATGATTTCTTGGGTAGTTTCTGTCATTGTCATTATTATTTATGATGTAAAAAGAGTAAACACAGTTGTTTGACAATAAATGGCTTCACCTAACCACTAACCATGAGTGACAATAACGTTTTTCTCGTATCATTCATATTCTCTGAAAAATGCCCCCCAAAAATTACAAATTCTGCCAGGGTATGTAAACTTTTGAGCACAACTGTATATAAATAAGTAGCATGCTTTTATTCTGTCTGGTATTCATATAACAAACTTACTTCATACCACTGATTATATATGATCGTGTATTAAAACAAGATAGTAAGGATAACCAATTTTCAATTCAATTTGCTTTATTGGCATGAACAGAGACATGTTGTTGCCAAAGCACATAAAATTTATACACATATATATATTCATTACATATAACCACTCTTTAAGAAAGAATACACAGAAAACAGCTGTTTTAGACTTATCTCTCTGCACAACCTTCAGGAAATCAGGGTTACTTCATTGTACGCTTTCCCCCACAAGGGGGCGCTATTCACTACACCATCAGGACATAATGCAGAGCTGAAACCTGGTGCAGTGGTAGGAAGGCTTTGGCTTTGTACCAAAGGTACTGAAACTATACTGTGTAAATGCTCCAGTAAATACAAACGTCATGCAATCTAACCCTTAAATAAGTGAAAATATGTAGGATGTTATCATTCATATTTAATTAAAATGTGTAAAGTAAAAGTATTTATTGTGCAGTAAAATGGCCCTGTCAATATTCATCTTATATGTTTTAAGATTGACATTACTCTTATATTTATTAGGCACATTGCATTTTACAGCTTTTGGTGTTTCAGCTTGTGTAGTGTTTTTTAAGTCGAAGAGGAATACTTCATTTTGCAGGATATCATGAATAAAATACACGTTTTTAACAGAGAGTATGACTGTCATCTAAAAAAGGGCCATAGCTGTCTGACACAAATATTGGAATAAAAATTGAAATATTTAGCTTCACGAGGGGCTTGATGAGTTGTAATCATACGTATTATTTAGAGGAAAAATTGTTTATGTAACCGTTGAGAGGTGATCCAAAGTGAAAGACAGATGTCCTAAAACAAAGCTTTAACACAGCGGTTGAAGATTTGTGGCTCAGTTTCTATAAAAGCTGGAGGAGACAGTCACAGTGTGTCACGGTTGATCTTTCTTACTTTCATGAAGCAGTGTTCCTCTCCTCTGTGTGCCTGTAAATCTCGTCACGGGACGTCTTAAGTTAACAAACTCTTGAAGGTCAGTGTGCATTTGGGTTTTGCAAGTTTCTCATTGAGGTGACAAAAAGAATATAAATCTGTCTTGATGTTGGTGCACTGACAAGGCTGCAGTTCAAGGCTTAGACATCACCTGTGACATTTCACTGTGTGTGTTTCTAACTTTGGTACAGTAAAACCTTTCACACTGGGGTGACAACCTGTAAAATATTCACAGTGACAGGAAACTAAGAACTGAGCAATAACTAAGTCTGGATGTGTTCTCTCTTTGCACATTAGTGTGGTGAGTCACAGGTGCCAGTAACCTAAGCTGCGGCTAGAATATAAGAAAGAAAAATACTTAAAATAGAGAACGATATAAAATGTGACATTTTGTTCTGTAAAGTGCAACATTAAAAGCATCATCTCTCTTATTGTATGGCTTAGAAAATGAACACACTGACTTGTTTCTCCAGTTCAGTTATATAGTTTTTCTTGTCTATACGACCACTCAGAGCACATGTACTCTCCCACACTCACTCATTCATACACTGATGGCAGATTCTGCTATTGTGTTTCATATGTATTCACACACCTGTAATTATGTCATCAGGAACAATTTCTGGGGTTAAGTGTCTTGCCCAAGGACACTTCTGATTTATTGGATTTAATTGCCATCTGTCTGACTGGGAAATGACCAACAGTACCACTTAGCCACTGCTACCCAGTTATAATTATGACAATGTGAATCCATCACACGTTTGAAGAGTTTCATTGATGGCATATTGTATTTCTTTATATTTTCACATTTCCCTATTTTAAATGTTGTAGAATTACACATTTTTCATACATTTACCAAAACATTGATCTTGCTTTTAAATAACTGTTTTAATTCAATGCCAATGACACCTTTGTATTTCAATTTAAATATCAAGGAAAATGTTAGCATGTGAGAGTCAGGCCTGAACATGTAAAAGCTCAGTTACAGCAAAATCAAAATACATTGGATCACATCAGATAATACAAAAGTACCCAGTAATGTAGCTGTTGAATGCACGTTGCGTATAAGATATAAATAATACTAATGTAAAGTGTTCATCCATTCAACCACACCACACAAACGTCTGTGAAACATGCAGACGCCCCCTTTTAATATTACAATAATTTTAACCTCCCTGAATGGCAGCTCTACAGACCTCAAGGTACACTCTTCAATGCTCCACAGATGAACAGGTTTCATGGGTATGAATTGAGAGTTTTGGGATTAAAATAAGAAAAATATTTCTAGTCTTCAACTCTAATCTGTTGCCAGTCTCAGTTGGAGAACTTAAACCAGACACTATTTGACTCCATAACCAGCCTTACTGTCTTCATGTTAACACGAAACCTAATCTAATCCTTAATCACAGTGACCCATTTCCAAACACAACAGCTTAATTCACTTGTTTCATTCTCTCTCACACTTGAAAAGCGTTAGCTACATTTCTGGTTCAACATTACTTTTTAAAATCCTCTGTGCTTGTTGTGCCACACGTGCTCACAAACTCTCAGAGAAAGATGCCGAAACACAAAACTCTAGGACACAAAAGCCTGTTACCTGATGCCGCTGAATGTGGGTCTTTCAGTTTCTGCCCTCTTGGTGCAGAATCATGTGTTTTTTTGTCTTTTCTCTCCTATTATGTTCCTCCAGTATCAGTAACAGATAACAGAGTTTCTGTTTGGGCTGAAACCTCTCTACAAACGTCACAGACAAACTCTTTACACACATTTTTTTATTGACACTGTACATCTGCTTTGGTTGAGTTGTTTATGTCTTTAACAGAACAACATTCACATACAGTAGATACTACTGCAAGATCAAGACATTTTCTAAAAGGCATTTACACATTTATTGAAATGATCACGCTACCCTGCAAAAATATCCCTTCAGTCAGAATTAAACCGTTTTTGAATAGATTTAGAAATACTCTAATTCACCTCACCTTATGTCTGTCTGCTAAATGTAAAGTACAGCTAGCAGCTGGTTAGCTCAGCAAAGCACAGGGACCTTTTAATACTTAATTCATTGTACTTAAACAAATACACCAAGTCTAAAGTGTTTGTAAATGCGCATTAGAGGTGCTGGTATGTAGCATCTGTATGCTAAGCTAAGCTAATTGGCTGTTAGCTGAAGAGTTATATTAAACTTACAGATCAGTGTGGTGTTAGACTTCTCTTCGTAGTAGTTTGACTGAACAAAATAAATCTACAGTGAGGTTAAAAACCTCATAAAAAGCTAGTTTTCAAAGTTGATTTTAAGTTAAGATGTGTTTGTCCACAGACTATTCAAACATTTCAGAGAAAATTCCCTTCGTACTAATGAATCCTTCCAATTTCATGGACTTACAGAAATCTATCATGCTGCTAGGAAAGACAAGTTTCCATTGAACTCTACTAGTGGTATATTTTTGGCAAGTTAAAGGCATTGTATTAACATGAAACTGAAACATTGAAAAAATGGTGCTGTGGTGATTGATGTCTGATTTGAAACACAGCTGGCACTTCTGGTTTTAGACACGTCACTGCCTCCCTGCAAATGCTTTGGCTCATTTTTTGTGCTCCTCAATCTGCTCCACCTCACTGGACTCATCCACCACCTTCCCGTTGACCATGGTCTGGGTAACAACTTTTACGATCTTCCTGGTTCTTATTTCTGGGTCTTCTGTAACACAAAGTTGTGACAGGGTCAATCACAAACAAGAATGAACAACACATATCATTTCTGCTGCAACAAAACTGAAAAAAAATAAGTTTTTATGAATGCTGGGTTTTAATATTGAGGTTATATCAAAATGAAGTAAGTGCACAGCTTTGATCAATGTATATAATGTAATGACAGTGAACTGCACACAGTAACAAGTTAGTGCTACAGTAAAAAGGGTTGAAAGAGAAGAGATCAAATGTCAGTGTTTGAAAATTACACTGTGTGAGTCATTGTTTCTTTTAACTGTTACTTTTGTCTCTTATCAGATCCTGCATTGATATCAAGCAACCACACTGGGGGCCAGACATAATAGAGCAGGATTTGATGCTCCTGCACTTCATAGTCCATGGTAAGATTGAAAATAGGACAAGGAAGATAGAATATTTATGGTTTCATCATAGTATCATGGCTGTGTCTGACAAAGACACCAAATCGAACCAATAGGATCTATGTACTCTAAAAAGAATTGATTGTCTTTTGGTGAAGTGACCACAACCCCTCGATTAAAAAAGTGATAGTAATCAGTTCAAGACAGACCCCCTCCTCTACATGGGGTTTGACACTTTTTATACTATGCCTACTTTCATTAACATTTATATAATATAATATATATATAATATTTGTATTGCCTTCCAGAATGTAAATAAAAATAATAGAAAAAGGAAAATTTGTACTCACAATTGTGGTACGAAGTAACTTCTTAATCCTAACTGTATTATTCAGTAAAATAAAACATTTGACTTACTTTTAACAGGTGGAGGTGTCTCTTTCACCCTGTGGGAGAAAAGAATATTATTTATCTGTATTTACTCCTGTGGTGCAAAAAGCAATCCTGTCAACATGCAGAGGTCTGGAGGAGTTAAGTTATTTTAAGTTGCATAAACTTTGTATAACTTTTTTGTATGGATTAAAAGCAAAGATGAAAATACATTCTACCACAAACTTTGCTTGGTCTTATGATGTAAAAGCATATAATATACAGATTTCTGTTTCTTAGCCCTCTCTTACATTTCCTCTCCCTCCAGCAGCCTCCTGTAGGTGGCGATCTCCATCTCCAGGTTCTGTTTAATGCGCAGCAGCTGTTCGTAGTCGGTCTTGTTGCGTTGCATGTCCAAACGCAGCTGAGACAGCTCGTCCTCCAGCTGAGTCAGTGTGGCCTGAAGACGATCCATCTCCACTGAATACTTGTGCCCCGTTTCTGCCAGGTTACCCTCCAACACGCTGACCTGTGAACGTGACACACAGGTAAGGATCAGTGACAGAAGACAAAGAGTTTCATACTTAATAAAACAAACAAACAGTAAAGGAAAGGGTTAACTTCACTGGAAACATTCCCCTTGAGATGAGAGGATGAGACAGAGCAGTCACAATTCATTTAATTTATTTCCCACTTTGAGGCAGCAGAAACCTTCTAAAGCAGAACTTATTTACAAATACTGAAGACAAAGTAATACAATCATTTATTTGGAGTTATGTTTTAGGCCTCTCAGAACAAACTCCAGTATAGCCCGAGGAAATCAGGTCAGAGCTTCACCTTTCATGAACAGATCTTTGTTTACAGTCAGAGCAGAAACTTGAGATGGGAATATTAAATCTGAGTGAAAGGGCGAAATCTACCCCCACAGTATGTAATATTTCACATGTAGTTGTCTGTTTTGAGAAATTATATGGGAAAAAAAGCTAATTTGGGGCGCGGATTTAGCTCAGCAGTTATAGCGGACTCCCCTTCTATAAAAACTATGGTCCTGTATGCACCAGCCAAAGGTTGAATTCCAGTCTCAGCCCTTTTGAAACATGAAATTCCCCTCTCTTTCCTCCTAACATAAAAATATAATAGTAATAATCTTTATTTATTGAGCACTTTTCAAAAACTATGTTACAAAGTGCTTTACAATGCCTCACAGGACGTGCAAAATAAAGAACATTTTAAAAGACCATACAATTAGTGCAAGTATCATTAATATTAAAAGAACATAAAATAATAAAAACAAACAAAAGAAGCAGGACCCAGTGCAAGACACCTTGATCAAATAAAATCAGGAAATGCTCTCCGATAAAAGTACGTTTTGAGCAAAGACATGTCTTGTCTCTCTTCAGATGCCCTTTCAGATTAAGGAAAAATGACCACAAAATAACTTTAAAAAAGCAAAATTGTTATCAAGCAGTAGCAAATGTTTTCTGGGATTGCAAACAATCTCCCTGCATACAAAAATAATCCCCTTCAGAAGTGATCTGTGAATATTTATTTGTCTTAAAACAGGCTACAGACACAAAAGACAACTAAACTTACACAAAGACTTCCTTTGCTTAGATATTCTGCCATCATATATCATCATATATCATCATATATCTGTTTGTAGAAACTATGTTTAATGCAACCTGATGAACTGAAGTCTGATAATCGCTCAGCTTTTAGCTATTTAAGCGTTTTTCAGCTTGTTGTTTTGGTCCCTCAAGTCAGACCAAAACAAGCTGAAAGACACTTTAATATGTTTGTAAAGATGAGATTTAGGTGATGTTCACTTTATTCTTAGTCCAACACTGTAAGCTTTTACTTGAACATTATGAAGTCATTTAATGCATGTTACATACACGTTTTTTGAAGTGCAGCTGTAAACGCCGGAAAATGGCACAGCATCTTTAAATATCGTAGGGAAGCACAAAGTAGACAATGACGGGATCAACAGAAGGCTGTAAAGCTCAAATGTTCCCTGTATACTTTGAACCCTACATGTTGCTTTGTACAGTGTTAACCTGTTGAGCTCATCCATTCACAACCCCTTACAAATCACCCAGAGACACTACAGACTGTCAGCACCACCATACCTCTGCATTCGATACTGTGTGTTCTTACTATAAAGCAAACATCAATGAGCTATTACCGGCCTACAATGACGATGCCCACACGCTGTTTGATCTGTGCGCATATGTAGTGGAAACACAAAACACTTCCCTGTCGGACTCAATGTCTTGTCACTCTGATTGATTATCGGAGCAGAAAGAAATTGCTGTGTACATTGTGCTGCTGGTAGCTCTTTGTTGACAAAGAGAAAGCAGCTGTTAGCTTTAGAAAGGTCTGACATGTGAGAAGTGTACAGAAGAGAAGAGGTGAAGTCGAGGCTGAGCTCTAAAGAAGTGGAGGAATGGAAGTTAAAGGGAAACGGGATTAATCTTTAAAAGCTGAAACAGCCACAGATGAGGGTCTCTGGAGTCCTACAGAGTGGAGGTTCGTCTTGACACATCTTGACATCTTACAGTCTGAACTCTGGCTCTCTTGCTAAAGGTCTTGCTCTCAAATCACTTCTTCATAGACATAGCAAGCGGTTAAGTCTCACTGAAAGCAGGTTATCTGTTCTGTGATATATCTCTGAGGGGGACAGGATGGCCAAGGAGACACTAACATCAAAGAACATTTAATATTACTGTTGAAAACTGGGTTAACACTGAAAGACAGGGCAGAACAATGCTGTTGTTGGCTAACTGTCTGCTCGTCAAATATTACATATTGATTAAATTAATTACATATCATTAAACAGGTTCACCCACCAACACACAATGCTTGTCAGTGCATTGTCCCTCTCTCCTTTTCTCCACTTCTCATTATGCAATGATCAAATTGTTGCAAGTGTAATATGTTTTGATTATTGGAATATATTTCTGCACTAGTCCAATTTGTTTTTACTGGTGCATAATATGTTTCTACTGTTTCTAGGTCGCTGAATAAATACCTTCTTTTAAATCACTCCTCAAAACCTACTTGTATAGAAAGGCCCTTTTAGAGTAAATTTGCTGATTCACTGTTTCATTTTATTGTTATTTTAGATTATAATTTGTTTTATTGTGAATCCAGTTTTACTGTGTTATCGTTTTATTGGCTCAATTGTTTTACTTATTTTCAATTCCAGCACAACCTGATTGTATTGTATCTTGCAGTTTTAACATCTCAAGTCCTGCCCCTTAGGATTATCTATGCTTTTAATGTTATTTCATCTGCCGGTGTGCATTTGTACCCTTGGTGTAAAGCACCTTTTAACTGTGCTTTGAAAGGTGCTATACAAATAAAATGTATTATATCATTATTATTCATTACTTCTGCAATAGTTTTTACTTACTAGTACAATATATTTTTCCAGTGGTAGCATATATTTTTCTTCTAGTGCAAAAATGTCCCTACTAGTGCATTTTTACCAGTGCCATATATTTATATTAGTGAAATATTTTTCTAATAGTGGAATATATTTTCTGCCAATAGACATTTGTCTTCTTCTGGTGCGATGCATTTTTCTACTATTGCATTTTTCTCTAAGTAAACCAACTTTTTCGACAGGTGCAATACACATTTTTCAGTAGAGCAATATGTTTTCACTTCTGCAATACATGTTTCTACATGTGCAATATGCATTTTCTGGTGCACAAAACATTCTTTAAATTTGGATCATTACCTTCTGTGGAAAGCACATCTTCACTGTACAACAAAGACTGTTTCTCTTGTGTGGATGCATTAATGTGGTTCACTTAAAGGAACCATTTCTTAGTCTTGACCTAGTTTATATAATAATAATAATAATAATAATAATAATAATAATAATAATATATGATTTTTACTTTATTTCTATTAAATAAAACTAAAATTGGTTAATAGTAGTATTCCTGGAGAAAGTGATTATATATAGATGTCCAGACAACACCACTCCACCAAAGTTTAAATTGGTAATCTGTACCTGCTTCCTTAGACTGTCCAGTTCAACCTCCAGAGCCTGCAGGAAACGCCTCCTCTCACTGAGCTCATTCTGGGCACAACGCAGAGCCTCGTTACTATCTTTGACCTCAGACTGCACCGCCTCCAACTGAAAACACACACATGAAAATATCATTTAGTGTAACAAAGCAAAATATTGAACCAAGCACAACATACATGCATGCAAAGACTGACCTTCCTGAGGTACCAGGTCTCGGCCTCCTCCTTGTTTTTGCGAGCGATTCCCTCATACTGGACCCTCAGCTCAGCCATGATGGCCCCTAAATCTGGACCCTGAGCAGCGTCCACCTCCACATTCACCTGCTCGTTGGCCAGACGGGATTTCAGAGCGTTCATTTCCTGTGAATATTAAGAGAAATCAAAGGTCAAACAAGAAACATTTACAGCTAAAATATCACGGAGGAAGAGTGTCAGAATCTGATTCTGTCATTTATCCAACTCAGTGCTGAAAGGAGTATCAAGATGCTTTGCTTGTGTACAAGTAGTCACCCTTGTCATTTGTTTTGCTAGTTGTGTTTACAGATGTAGTTATATTTGTGTTGCTTAGTTATAGTAATACAAACAGGGAAACAAATCTAGGCTACCTCATTAGACAATATTACTTTATGACAGAACACCTTCAGTGTGCAATTCAGCAACAAAGTGTTTAAAGTGTTCCTGTGTGTTGCATTGAGCTGCATCTGTGTCCTTTATTCTACCTCTTCAATTTTCACCTCCTCAGTCTGTGCAAGATACACCTCCAAATGAAAAACAAAGTCTGCAGGGAGCAGGGTATTGCCTGCACAGCTCAGTCTACATCCTGGACACCACACCTCACTGTCTAAACACACACAATACCTATGACTGAGTTCCCTTTATTAGATATCCACAATAGGTGTTGTCTTGCCGTCTTGGAGCACCATGGTGACAAAGAAAGAAGGCGTGTCCATACACCTCACATTATTATATTTCAGATACTGGATACTGCAAAACCCTCTGATGCAGTGCTGCTTTATGTTGACCTGATTCAGCCATGTTGGAATGTGAGATCACTTTGTGGTTCTGGATGTAATCAATCATTTTCAAGTGCAAGAAAAAAGGGCTTCATGGGGCTCAGAGAACCCAGTGTGCTTTAAAGACTTCATATATTTAAACAAGACTCCACTTGACAACTTGCAAAGCGATTATCTTGACGAGCAAACACTCACTGATCATGTCTGACATGACCTTTACCGTAGTGGAGCTCTCACCTCGTCGTGATTCTTCTTGAGGAAGTAGAGCTCCTCCTTCAGGCTGTCCAGGTCTCCTCGCAGAGTGGCGATGATCTGATCGTGGTCGGACTTGGCTCTCCTCAGAGCCTGACAGTCTCTCTCCACTGATTGACACAAGGTGGCTTCTGCTTCCCATCTGCAGGGAAAAATACAGTTGAGAATTAAATGCAAGAACGTAGGTGCAGTTAGGATAATTCCTGCAGATTTAACGTAAAATTGTAGAGGCACATTCAGTCCAGAATTCAGGCGTCAGGTTTTCAAACTGTTGTCCAAGTTAGGAATAATAATTATCCCAAGAAAGAAGATACAATAATAGATTCATATGTGCGTCAAAATAGTAAATGGTAAATAGTAAATCTATACAATTGTTCAGTCAGGTTTCAAGTTTTTCATTTTAAAATATAGAGACAAACAAACAAACAACCACTAAGATATGTGTGGCTGCCTGCTTACATCTTCTTTCTTGGATCAGAGGTGTATCTCAGTAAACAGGTAACAGTTCTAGATACTTTCATTGTATATATTAAAGGGAAATGGTATCAACATATTCACACATTTTCAACTCGCTATTAGTTCCTCTGCTGCTTCATCACTCTGTCTGGTGTCTCCTTTGTCCACGCTGTCACTTCTGTGTAATGTTTATGCAGCCGAGAAAAAAGTAGCATCCCACAACTAATACTACATCTTGCTCCATGCAGTATTACTAAGTTAAAAAAAAAGCTACTTTAATATAATCACAGAAATAATATTAACCAGAGTTACATAAAGCTTCTGTGGGGAACTTTTAGTTTGTGTTGATTTTGGCGCCCCTTTTGGACAACAAGATACTTATTATTTCTGCACTGGTTTTGTCCTAGACATGTATAAATAAGTTTTTTTATCAACAAAAATCTCACCCTGCTGTCTTCTAACACTCATAAGTATCACTTGTTGTGAATATTTGCTGTTCAAACTGTACAGAAGGGCTGTTTCTCCAGGATCTGGTTTGATATCTACCCCCTCACCGCAGTTTCAGACACTAGAAATTAGCAGCCTTGCCGCTGATGGTTTTGTTTGCTTTCGTAGGTCATACAGAGGCGTCAGCATCAGTTTCAGTCTGTTTCACAATCAAACTCCTCGCAGAAGCTTTAAAGCAGCTTTTAAAGTCGCATTTAGTCAAGCTTTATATACTAAAAGAACATAAATAAATGTATATCTGCATTATTTAATCTTAGACTTATTGATTAAAAATATTATAGACAGCTTTCATATTTATACCGTGAAGAAGAGATCACAATATCTTTGATGATCTATAAAGCAGTCGGCCTTTAAGAGTGAAATAAGTTACTAACATTGAATAATAAAGTGCTGTAGTCTAAGTATTTACAGTTTTGATGTAAAGACATAAGAGGCTCACATTTGATTGATTAGACAAATCTTTAAACAACAGAAAAAATGCACTCATGTGAGAAATAGCATTCAAACTCCTGCATGTAAGGTACACATGCACTATGCTGTTAATACCATTAATCACTGCCACATGATGTATCACTCCATCACATCAGACCACAGAACAAACAATCAGCATGCTGTGAAAAACACCAGCAGTGGGCGTATTTACACTCCACCATATTTCCTGCATCTCCACCTTCCTGTGCTCAGCGATGGCATGGCTGTTCGACTCACATGAGTCCCTGAGCGGCGTGGGAACGAGGCTCTTATTTCACGGCCTGACATAAAGGTCATTTATTCACACGGCTCTGCAGTCTGGCGCTCCCATGTGAACACTCACAGGCCAGCAAGAGAAAGAAAGCTCTGTGTGACACTCACTTGACCCTGAAGTCGTCGGCCGCCAGCTTGGCATTATCGATCTCCAGCATGAGGCGTGCGTTCTCCAGAGTCTTCTTTCTCACCTGAGCAGAAACAATGGTGGGGAATTAATAAAGGAACATGGAAGAACAGAAATGGTTTGTGCTTTTAAAATGTGAGCTGCTGGTTTGTTTGCTGCAAAAGCTTGCATGCTCTCACTGAACATGTCCTTCTGGTTCCATTAGCTTTCTGCAAGTTCTTTCACCACTGCTTGAAAGTTTCAGATGTACAAGTAAAGCTTGTACAGGTTAAATCTCTTTGATGTATTAGTCTAAATGTCTTTTTCTATTACACTGAAGCCACCTGAGTCCTTCTTTCTTAGTGCAGGTTTGTCTTGTCTCTACTGTAATGCAAACCGGGGATTCACTTTCAAGTTCAGTGGCCTCAACGAAAAAACAAATGTAGTTCACACAGTTTTCACCTTTTAGCATGGAATTGTTTCCAATGATTATAATTCTGAATCGATCTTGAATCGCTCTCAACTATTGGTAACTGTTACCCGCTACATATCTAACATAAGAAACATACTTATGAGGACATATTGGTGCTGATGTTGACTAGGATACAGCTTTCCCACCACTTGGAGATCTTTATTGATCTAGAATACAGAATATAGAAAAATAAAACAAGATGTAAAATGTACTAATTAAGCAGACTGATTCATTAATGGACCAGACAGCAAGACAAAAAGAGCAGTTGTGATAAAAAGAATAAAAAGATCAATCTGTCGGAATATATAAAACCTTTCGGGAATTTAATAATTATTTTATATAGCACGGAAAAGTGATTTGACAAACAAACAAATCACAAACTCAGAGAACAACTAAAGAACCCAGACACAGCAAGATGACCAGAAGATACGGTCGATACTTCGTCTGACAAAGAGGACAAAAGATTTAAAACTGAAAACCCAGCAGCAGAGAAGAAACAGAGAAAAGGGGTAAAAGAAATAAAAGAAACAGGAAGGAATAAAAGGACTAAAAAGAAACAAAAACAACAAGAGGTTATTGGACGGCTACAAAGAATAAATCTGACCTCCTGTCCGATAGCATGTGCCTGAGCCATCAACCCTTCAATGTCGTGTCCTTTGGGAGCCCTCTCCATCATCAGCTGCTTGATCTTCACCTCCAGCTCGGCGTTGGATCTCTCCAGCGAACGCACCTTGTCCAGGTAGTTGGCCAGCCGGTCGTTCAAGCACTGCATGGTCTCCTTTTCGCTGGCGCCCACACCGAGCCCGTTGAAGGAGAGATTGGAACCCAGCATGTTCAGGCCATTTCCCATGGAGACAGAGCGGGACAGCGGCAGTGTGCTGATGGGGACCTGAGTTTTGGAGCGGATGCTGCGTCCACTGTCCCTCACGGAGATGCTGGAGAAGGACGGCTGACGGACCGAGTAGCTGCGCACAGAGAGGGTGGAGGCCATGGTGTCCTCTGCACAGGAGTCGTAGCACAGCTTGATCAGTGAGAAGCAAAATCCATGTTTATTTACATGCACAGAAATAAATCAGATGTAAAACATTTGCGTTATTAATATGTCTTTAATATGTCTGTTTTCTATGTCTCTGTTATGCATCTCTGTGGCTGTTTCTTACCCTCCTGTTTGATATTTAATAACTTCTTCACTAATTCAGGGACTTTTTGTCAAGGAAAATTAAAGCAGAAAGAATAAAACATTACTTACATCTGTCTCTGTTGTTCAGCAGGTCTTCTCTCGTGTTGCACAGCCAGCTTTGGACCCTGATGGTACGACTGAGATCTCTCAGGTGAGTCTGGCTGCAGGAGGCTCACTCTCTCTCTCTCAGGGTGGAGCCATCACTGTTCTGTCCAATCCTGCAGTGACAAACAGGAGAATGTAATAAGACACCTTATAGAAAAGTGAAAAAATGACTGAGGTGCAAATAAACTAAACCAGTCTGTGTCTGAACTTTAAAAGCAGCTTATTGTCTGCGGACTGAAAGGCAAACAAAAGTTGTAAGTTGAGACCCTTTCTAACAATTAAACCAAATCAAGCCCCTTCAAATGTCTATTACAATGAAATGTTATAATGAAACAGAGGAGGGCTCTTTATAAGAGGTAAATAGTCATTGTAGTCCTACAGTTTATTCTCAGGGTTCCCACTCTTTTCCAGAGATCATTATCCAGGACATTTCCAGGACATTTTCATTGATGATCAAGCTGGTATGACAGTCTATATTTAGTTCCTAATTTAGTTCCTAAATAGTCAAATATGTTCCTCTCAGTGGAAGTCTACATTGAAAGAGTGTAGAGATGTAGTCTAGGAGTCTAGGAGTTTCTGTGCAGCTGTGTCGCTCTTTTTGTTCCGTTTGTTTTCACTATCGGGAGTTTGCACTCCTACTAGCTAGAGCAGGGGTTCTCAAAACTTTTTGGAGCCAGGGACCCCTTACAGGTGAGAAAATTGTCCAAGGACCCCCTCATAATTGTAACACAGATTAAGCACATTAGTGATGTATCATGATCAAAAGCTGCGGCTCTGAGAGCCGATGCTTTATAGTGAATCAGAAGAGCCGGCTCGCATCGAGAGAGAGCCGGCTCCCAGTTTTTTCCTTTCGTTTTTTTCTCACAGTGCTCAGCCCCAGCTCTGCTCACAGCAGAACTTTGTGTTGATTGGTCAGCTTGGCAGCCATGCAGCCAATCACATGTGAGGATATAGGATACAGGTGATGGAGGGGAGGCTCTGTATCGTGGCTTCATCTGTTCCTTCAGAGAGAGTCTTCTTGAAGACCAAATACTCACTGAGAGGAGAAATCGGATCAGCCCATCCAAGCTGAGGCATCGGATTTTTCTCAATGCCAACCTGAGGACATTAATAATGTTTGCTTGAGTATGGTTCTGGTTCTGTTTGCTTGAGTTCGGTTCTGGTTCTGGTTCTGGTTCGGTTCTGGTTCAGTTCTGGTTCGGTTCTGGTTCGGTTCTTGTACGGTTCTGGCACGGTTCTGGTTAGGTTCTGGTTCAGTTCTGGTTTTGTTCTGGTTCGGTTCTTGTACGGTTCTGGCACGGTTCTGGTTCGGTTCGGTGCGGTTCTGGTTCGGTTCTGGTTCGGGTTCAGTTCTGGTTCGGTTCGGTTCTGGTTCAGTTCTGGTTCGGTTCTGGTTCGGTTCTGGTTCAGTTCTTGTACGGTTCTGGCACGGTTCTGGTTCGGTTCTGGATAGGTTCTGGTTCAGTTCTGGTTCGGTTCTGGTTCGGTTCTTGTACGGTTCTGGCACGGTTCTGGTTCGGTTCGGTGCGGTTCTGGTTCGGTTCAGTTCTGGTTCGGGTTCAGTTCTGGTTCAGTTCTGGTTCGGTTCTGTTTCGGTTCTGGTTAAGTTCTTGTACGGTTCTGGCACGGTTCTGGTTCGGTTCGGTTCTGGATAGGTTCTGGTTAAGTTCTGGTTCGGTTCTTGTACGGTTCTGGCACAGCTCTGGTTCGGTTCGTTGCGGTTCTGGTTCGGTTCGGTTCTGGTTCGGGTTCAGTTCTGGTTCAGTTCTGTTTAAGTTCTGGTTCGGTTCTGGCACGGTTCTGTTTCGGTTCGGTTCTGGTTCAGTTTTGGTTTAGTTCTGGAACATTCTGGTTCCGTTCTGGTTGAGTTTGGTTCGGTTCTGGTTTGGTTCTGGCACAGTTCTGGTTCTGTTCGCTTCGTTTCTGGTTCAGTTCTGGTACGTTCTGGCTCAGGTCTGGTTCGGTTCTGGTTGTGTTTGCTTGAGTTTGGTTCTGGTTGTGTTTGCTTGAGTTTAGTTCTGGTTCTAACCCTAACCCGAATCCGAACCCTAACCCTAACCCTAATCCGAACCCTAACCCTAACCCTAACCCTAATCTGAACCCTAACCCTAACCCTAACCCTAATCCGAACCCTAACCCTAACCCTAACCCTAATCACAACCCTAACCCTAATCTGAACCCTAACCCTAATCTGAACCGTAACCCTAACCCTAATCCTAACCCTAATCTGAACCCTAACCCTAATCACAACCCTAACCCTAACCCTAATCCTCACCCTAACCCTAATCCGAACCCTAACCCCAATCACAACCCTAACCCTAATCACAACCCTAACCCTAATCTTAACCCTAACCCTAATCCGAACCCTAACCCTAACCCTAATCTTAACCCTAACCCTAATCACAACCCTAACCCTAACCCTAATCCTAACCCTAACCCTAATCACAACCCTAACCCTAATCTGAACCCTAACCCTAACCCTAATCCTAACCCTAATCTGAACCCTAACCCTAACCCTAACCCTAATCACAACCCTAACCCTAACCCTAATCCTCACCCTAACCCTAATCCTCACCCTAACCCTAATCTTAACCCTAACCCCAATCCTAACCCTAATACTAACCCTAATCTGAACCCTAACCCTAATCTTAACCCTAACCACAACCCTAACCCTAACCCTAATCTTAACCCTAATCAGAACCCTAACCCTAATCACAACCCTAACCCTAACCCTAATCCTAACCCTAACCCTAATCTGAACCCTAACCCTAACCCTAATCCTAACCCTAATCCGAACCCTAACACTAATCTTAACCATAACCCTAATCCAAACCCTAACCCTAATCCTAACCCAAATCTGAACCCTAACCCTAATCCTAACCCTAATCTGAACCCTAATCCGAACCCTAACCCTAATCACAACCCTAACCCTAATCCTAATCCGAACCCTAACCCTAACCCTAATCTTAACCCTAACCCCAATCCTAACCCTAATCCTAACCCTAATCCTAACCCTAATCCGAACCCTTACCCTAATCTTAACCCTAACCACAACCCTAACCCTAACCCTAATCTTAACCCTAATCCAAACCCTAACCTTAATCTTAACCCTTACCCTAATCTTAACCCTAACCCTAATCACAACCCTAACCCTAAACCTAATCTTAACCCTAACCCTAATCTTAACCCTAACCCTAACCCTAATCCTAACCCTAATCTGAACCCTAACCCTAATCCTAACCCTAATCCGAACCCTAACCCTAATCTTAACCCTAACCCTAATCACAACCCTAACCCTAACCCTAATCCTCACCCTAACCCTAATCTTAACCCTAACCCCAATCCTAACCCTAATCCTAACCCTAATCCTAATCCGAACCCTAACCCTAACCCTAATCTTAACCCTAACCCTAATCACAACCCTAACCCTAACCCTAATCTTAACCCTAATCCAAACCCTAACCCTAATCTTAACCCTAACCCTAATCTTAACCCTAACCCTAATCACAACCCTAACCCTAACCCTAATCTTAACCCTAATCCGAACCCTAACCCTAACCCTAATCCTAACCCTAATCCGAACCCTAACCCTAACCCTAATCTTAACCCTAACCCTAATCACAACCCTAACCCTAACCCTAACCCTAATCTTAACCCTAACACTAACCCTAATCACAACCCTAACCCTAACCCTAACCCTAATCTTAAACCCTAATCTTAACCCTAACCCTAACCCTAACCCTAATCTGAACCCTAACCCTAACCCTAACCCTAATCCTAACCCTAACCCTAACCCTAATCTTAACCCTAACACCCTAACCCTAACCCTAATCACAACCCTAACCCTAACCCTAACCCTAATCTGAACCCTAACCCTAACCCTAATCACAACCCTAATCCTAACCGTAATCACAACCCTAACCCTAACCCTAATCCTAACCCTAACCCTTATCTGAACCCTAACCCTAATCACAACCCTAACCCTAATCAAAACCCTAACCCTAACCCTAATCACAACCCTAACCCTAACCCTAATCACAACCCTAACCCTAATCACAACCCTAACCCTAATCCTAACCCTAATCACAACCCTAACCCTAGGATTAGGGTGAGAATGATTTTGTAACAGAAATGCACAAAATTGGGCAATTATAAGTCTTCTCATAAAAACACAGTACGTTAAAGGGTTTTCAACACAAACCATTAGTTTTTTCAAAGTTAAGGTAAAATATACGGCAACAAAAGATCCTAAATTAAGAGCCGTTCGGGAGTCGAAAGAGCCAGCTCTTCTTTGGGAGCCGAGTTAAAAGAGCCGGCTCTCTGAAAAGAGCCTAAGTTCCCATCACTAAAGCACATGCTTACTACCATTTGCACTCTTAGTTGCCCTTGGAACTATTTGTATTGTAAAACGTATCAATGTAAATACTTCAGACCTGACCATAGTGATAAACAGATAACACTTCAATTTGAATCAAGTAAAAACCACTTGTATACTTTAAAACAGAGGGTTATTTCATTCCTTGTGGACTCAACATGACAGCATTTATACTTTTCAAGTAATTGATCTTAAACGCTTTCAGAAAATTAACAGTAGCAAGACTCACATATCCCTTCGAGCCACCAAATGGTATCATAACAATGGTGTATATGCTGTTTTGTAATGACAGCACAATTTTATAATTTATTGGAAATGTATTCAAATTATTTCGCGGACCCCCACGCTATGGTTCGCGGACCCCCAAGGGTCCCAGGACCCCACTTTGAGAACAACTGAGCTAGAGTATGGTAATTGAGGTCTCAGCCTGCAGAGAAAGTTGTGAGGCACAGACCCCCAAGCTCTCTGCCCGACTCCACTGGTCACACTATAACTTAAATATAAGACTCATTGAATCAAAAGAGCACTCTACAAGGTTAATGTACCATAAAACATAAACAATATACCCCCGTTTTCTGTGAATGCATGATTATGAAGTGAAGGAGAAAAGATGTGAAAAAAGTTGCGCAGTGTTGCTGTCTTTTCCAGCACAGCGTGAACTCAACTTTCAATGACTGGGGATGTGTTTTGTTAATAGGGTCAGGTCGCACACAACCATGTTGGAATAATTTTCCAGGACTTTATGTGCTTTTCCAGGACATTTTACTTTTTCTCCCATTTTCCAGGTGTTTTCCAGTACTGGAAAACTGGTCAACTGTTTTCCAGGTTTTCCAGGTTTTCCAGGACGCGTGGGAACCCTGTATTCTGTTTACATATAAAAATGTTGATTTTTATTGGCCAATTTCATCAAACCTCACTTTTTAAAAGTGTTACCAAACAAACCTTATAGGGTACTACAGAGCTTTAAAGGGACATATAGGAAAAAACTAAAGTCTAATACAAAGAAACTTTAGCCAAATCGCATGGAAACTTTAGGATAACATAGAGAAACTTTTGCAAGATCTCACAAAAAGTTTTGTTCAGGTGAATTCCTGTTTTCAGTCATCAACGCCAAGTTAGTCATGAAAATTACTCTAGATATCAGAGCAAAATAAACAGAAGAAATGACAAATTATCCCAAGAAACCTTAGCTGGATACCAAGCGACTTTTGCAAGACCAATCAAAACTGCTGCGAGATACAGAGAAACTTTCACAAGACCCAAAGATACTTTTACAAGATCCCAAGGTACTTTTGAAGATCCTAAAATCGTTTGCAAATCCCTTTTGAGAAACCCTGGAAACTTCTGTTCAGGAGAAACTTTTGTGAGATCCTGAGAGACTTCTACAAGATCCTGAGATACTCTTCGAAAATCCAGAAAAACGTAAGCAATATCTTGAGAAACTCTGACAAGATATAGAGAAACTTCTGCAAGATTCTGAGAAACTTTTGCAAGATCCAGAGATCCTTTTGCAAGAAAAAGAACATTTTGGGAGATCCCTGAAAATGTTTGCATGATCCTATAAAACTTTTACAGGAATCCAAGAAAAATGTCAAGCTGCTGAGAAGTCTTTGCAGTATTCTGAGAAACTTCCATGATGTCAGTTTTGAGATGCGATCCCACTGTTGCAAGATTCAGAGAAACTTTTGTGATACCTTTGCAAGATCTCAAAAGTTTTTAGTTTGTTTTCAGGCAGATTCCTGCTTCAGGTCACAGGCAGTGATGAGCACTTTATTAGTCATTCAAAATAAAATTACTGCTGATATTAGAACTAAAAAAATAAAGAAATGAACATGATCTTGAAAAACTGAGAAACCTTTGCAAGATCTGGAGAAACACGAGTAACGTGACTGATCCCACCATACAGGCACAAAAATGTTTGTTGGGGTAAAAGTGAAATATTAAAGCTGAACATATACAAGAAATAGACATGAAGAAAGAGTGATAAACATTAAAAAGAAATAGTTCCACTTTTAGTCACTGATTTTAGTAGCAGTAAAGCAGTTGTGTATAATGAACACACAGCACACAATCAGACATTCTGATCTATATTTGGCCTCACAGATCCACTGAGTGACATCACACTTCACCTGACCTGTACGCTGAAACTTGGAGGGCAAACTAGTGTGTCTAACAGGGACTCTGCAGTCTCCACAGTGATCCCATTGAGCATGCTCACAATGCGCACAATATGAGCGGTGTGAGATGCCAGCTTCACCTGAGGACAGCCCTGGAGGATGAGGGGAGAAACGAGAGGAAGAGGGAACAATGCAGGGACAGAAAGAAAAGAAAGAGAAGACCCCTGAGAAATGCAGGGCGTGGGTCCTGCTGAACTAGAAACCTGGCAGACCGAAACAGGCGCACACACACAGAAACACACACACACACACAGAGCCACCTTTTTTTGTACATGTAAAAAGTGTCACCTATCCTCAGCTCTCTCCTGCTGTTATATAGTATCTAATCCTCTCTGCAGGATCAGATCACACAGGGACACTGGTCTGGTTTAGTGCCTTACATGCTTCCAACTCCACCCAAGATCATCCACCCCTGCATTTTACACACTCACACACATAATCCCTGAAAACACTGCTTAGATCATCCACATGATCAAATTCAGACTTTGACATGAACTTTTTGGACTGCTCAGAGTAAAAATGTCCATTGTGCTTCCTGTGATCTGAATGAGAAAGATATCACCTGTCTGGCTTTTGTGGTGAGCAAGACATGATAACATAAATACCTTGAGTGTATCCGGCCGTACACAATGAGGCTGAATCCAATCCAACATGATCTAGCGGAAAACCAAATGATATTTTTAGATTACCAGGATGGAATTACAAACTGCTTTCACACCTTTACAGTACAGATGAATGCTTAAAGCTTGTCCATACATACTGTATGTAGAGCCAGTGATTCAAATACTGGTCTCAAGTACTTTACTTGTGAACTAATTTTTATTTAACATGCTCCTTTAAAGGGTGTCACTTTTATTTTAGTTTTCTGTAAGTATTGTGCTTTTTTGATCTTGCTCTTTTAGCTCCATGGAATACAAACTTTCACATTCATATTTATTAAACAAAACATAATCAGCAAATGTTGTAATATAAGATTTAAAGATAAGCCTTTAATGATCCCTCTTTGAAGTGTACAAGCTACCCAACCAGATTTAGTAAAGAGGAATTCCCCCACCTTCACCAGCTTAAAAATTGAAGCGATTTTCATTTGACATCATTTTAATTATTCTAAATGAGCCATTCTGCAGTTTGAGGTCATGTGTACTTAATTAAATTCTACTGTTATTTTTTAGAACAGTTTCATCCTTTTGACCTTTTCTCTGTGGTAATTCTATTTTTACTTAAAGTTAAAGTTATTTCTGTATTTTCAACAGTTGTGTTCAACCTCTTTTGAGAACACTGTCCAGGGATTTCTGTTTTCATTCAAATTATAGGGTTATTATTATAGATACGCATTTGATTTGAGTCATTACTGGAAAAATACGGCAAATAAAAATGCATGGATACACTGCCACCTTGTGGATTAAAGCACATACTACATAATGGAGCTGAACTGGTACCTTTTAACACTGCTGTTTCTCAGAAAGACGTCTCATTTTAAGGTTGAGGTATGAAAGAGGATGAATCCATGGCATTTTATCAATGACCTTATAGATGTAAAAAAGTACATACAGACCTTTAAAGACAGATGCATGAAAAAAAAAAAACATCCTTGCTGATTTAGGTTTCATTTGGTAAGAAAGTTGAATAAACTACATTAATGTACAAAAAAAGTGGAAGAATCTGAGCCTGAGTCATTTTTTTTCTCTCAGTACAGGGTAATTTGTCCTTAAATATTATGTGGCAAAGTCTTCTAATATAAAATCATATTTTGTCTGTCTGAGTGTGCACAGAAGCATCTCATTTCTTAATTTTCTGCCCTCTTTTGACCATTTCAAAACAGCCTAACCTGGCAGAGGTGAGCTCTAACCCAAACAAGGTTCTCAGCCTTCCCTCTCCTCTTTCTAACGTCACACTACAGACTCTTCTGTTTGCTGTGTTCAGGCTTAGGGCCGTGTGGTAGAGTATTTTCATCAGTGTTCTGAAGAACAAGGCAGTGATGTATGAGTAGTGTTGCGACATAAAGAGGATCTGCTTGTGGATATGATGGACAGTGGGATCATGGAGGAAGTGGGTCTGGGGTGTCATGGGTTTAACTTGAAACACCGCTTATACAGGAAAGTTACTCACTTGATAACCACTTTCTCCCCATCTATCCCCGGCCATGCAGCAGCAGACTCTTCTACCTCTAACATGGAGAGAGTGATTCAGATTCTGCTTCAGCTTTTTCTAAATCCAACTGAAGTGCTGTGATGTTTCAAAAGCTGTTGTCGTTCCCCCAAAATAAACACGCTCTGGGAACCTGCCGCGGGTCCTGTGTTTATTTTTGCTCAGCGCACGTTTGGCCGTCAGCCTGGGTGAAGTGAATCATAAGTTTCCTCCTGTCGTTCCTCCTCAAGCTCTCGTGTGCTACTGTAGCAGTCACCGTGTACACACGAACAGAGTTTCTCTGTTTATTTCTCTGAATTTGTATTGAACACTGTGTCCTGGCCCTCAACTCACAGTCAGAAACACTCATTTTGCTTTGTGTTCTTGTTTAGAAACCTGATGCTGAATTTAGCTGTGCAGAGCTTTTTCTGCTTGGGGTCAAAATTGTAAGCCTGTGCAACATCTACATTTAGACAAACCACCAGAAGCCACAAAGTAAATTCACTGTGGTCCAGTTTGACTAAAGTCAGGACATTGACCTAAAAGAGTGTGCTCATGTCATGTTGACCCTCACACTGTTGTGTGTTACATGCTCTGTGAAGCCTCATGCTTTAAATGATAAGTTTAGACTCTCTCAGTTTGAGATGAGCTCAAACCGATGATTTTCTCGGCGATACCAAAAAGCTCATGGGCAACATTAAATTTAGATATGATACTTTAAATACTTCAGGAAATGTTGGAGGAGCTCTCAAAGAATTTGGACACTGACTGGGACATTCATTGTGTTGTGAAAAAGCTGAAATCCATAGAAAAGGTTGCCAACATGTAATTCGCTGATGCAAAAGTCACGTTTATAACAAATTTAAAGTCAACAAAAACACTGTCCTTGGTGTCTTTACTTTATTCTAACTAAATAGAAGCATTATTTATCATAGAGTGTATTATGTCCTTGTTCCTTGTTTTGAAAACACCTTTCAGTTACCACTTAGGGGAAAGCCTTATTTCCCATCATGCTTTGTGTTGTACTGAATGACTCATTCCTCAAGCTTGCTGTCTCTGCTTTCAAACATGCAATTGTTACTTACATTGTTTGGTGGTTAGAATACATACTTTATCACTCCCCAAGGGGAAATTCAATTTTTGTTCTCCGTTACTGAACAGTCAACACACACACACACACAAGCTGGAAATAGACACACACACAATCATTGTCCTATAGACACGCTCTAGTGGAGAGACTTCAGAGTGAGAGAGAGGCAGGTCTCTGTGGGGTTCAGGGTTTGGTACCCCCAACTGTCAGTATGTGGAGGATGTTGTTTTATGCAGCTAGATATCATTATAATCACAATCTGTAGTTTTTCTTTAGTTTTGACATTTAGTGAGGAGAAAAGCTGCGCTACAATCAAGCGGCAACCTCCGGTCTAAAAATATGATTCCAATGCTGAAGTGCAAAAAACTGCAATTCATCGAGGATCCACTTGAGGCTTGCTCTGGAAGTACCGGAAACCACATACACAACCATTCAAAAAAGCTGATCTCTACAGCAGAAATAAACATGTTTACAGCCTGGCACAAAAGACGAGTGTAGTCTGGATAGCTCATTTCTCGATGAGCTTACACTGTACGGGGGCTGAATTTTTTTCTAACGCGGCAATTTCGAAGATATTGAGTTTACGAGTCTTCCAATGAGAGGCACAGCTGACTTGATTGACAGACGGGAACACTGTAGCTGTTGGCGAGAAGGCTCAAAGCCGCCTCTTTATGTCACAATCGGCGGCGGCAGCCATGTTGCTGCTGTTGACGATTGGCCTGAAAACAGCGCTTCAGAAATGGATGGGTGACGTCACAGATACTATGTCCATATTTTATACAGTCTATGGCTACAATCTGACCTTATTCCCACTTGCTGAAAAAGTTGTGGGTTGTTAAAATGGATCACCTTGTATTCTAGCTTGAGCATTAATGTTACGGATAGGGAATTGGATTAATGCACTTCTGCTTTTAATTTGGTGGTTTCAGGTAACCAGACTTCAAATCCAGGTTAACCGTTTTTTCGCATGTTTAAATCTCCAACAACACAACAGAAAGATCAGCCGTTCCTGGTTTAAGTTGCTAGGCTGTTTATCATTTGATACGTTATTTTTTTTACAGCTTGCGTTTTTAATATAACAAATATTAGTGTTGGAGCTATTTTCACTGTTTTATATACTTGATTACTTTACTTTAATAAATTAATTTATTGCTATTTTATTGAGTGTAAATATAGGATTAAGTTTGTTCCCTTTAGTTTTATTAATATATTTCAGTACTCACTTTGATGGGTTGATAGTTTTGCACCGGATGGCATGTGGATGGACAGGAGGGGCAGACGCCAGGGCCAGGTGAATGTTTTGTTTTACGGGATAAGTGAGAGCACAAGAACGCTACTGATTATTTGTAAGAAGCCTTTTTTGTTTAATAAAACACAGAAGATGCTGCAGTTTTGGTCGGACATTTACAAGTTTTTGGATCATATGTACGATCCAGTCTCCCTGTGCCCTGTGGCTGTTCTAATTTTGACTTTTGTTCTTTGTAAATTGACAAAGTCAAATAGCCACTACAATTAGGTTTGGTTTAACAGTTTACACACAATCCCCACGTACTCAAGCTACAGTGCTGATTGCAGTGGTTACTGTCTCAGCTCCCTGCCACCACCCTTTGCTGCATGTCTTCCCCCCACTCCCTCCTCCTCACAGTTTGTGTCTCTCTTCAGCTGTTCTTTCTAACAAAGGTGAAAAAGAACAAATACGTAATTAAATAAGAAAAAACAATAGATAAATACTGTTGACGTTACATAGAAAAGAACATTCCTACTCGCAATGTTGTTAAAAGGGAAACATCCTCATATTCTGTTTCAGTGGGGCACAATTAAACAGGTAAATCTGACATGTTGGAGAGAGAGTGCCAAAGTAAAACCAGAACTTGTGTGCATATTTCATCAGATGTTAATAAATATAGTTTGGCATAGCTATGATTAATGATTCTTTCTGATTCCTGATGATTACTTCACTCATTATTATATTATAATTATTGTTCTAATATTGGGTTAGGGTTAGTAATTGCATTGAAATTGTGCAAAATATTTGTGAAGGATTATGTGCCCGGACTGTGTAAACCCTCAAACAGACCTTTGTCATCTGCAAATAGGCAGACATACACAGACATACAGAATCACGTGAATGTGACGAGTGATTGAGACTTAACAGATCATAAGAATGATAATAAAAACAGAAATATTAAATCAAATCAAGACAAAACAGTAAACCTAATCAGCCAATCAACACAACCACCTTCCATCATTGAATAGCATATAGTGATCTAAGTGATACAGTATGGCTTAATATATCATCACATATTCTTATAGAATGTCTTTGAATGTATTAACAAACCTCTTTTAGTGAAGAGAGAAAACTTAGACATTATCACGCTCATCAGCCATTCAGATACTTTGCATAGCGCCATCAGTTCAGTCAAATACTATCCTCATGTAAAGCGGGGAAAAGACACTAAAAAATTAGAGACACTGCCAGCATATGGCAGTATCTGAAATAAACTCGAAGAGGAGGAGGAGGAGGGTGCTGATGAAGATGGGCCACATTGCAATCTTGCACAGAGGTTTTGTTGACTGTTGTTCAGGGGGAGAGCTCATCAGCGTGAAGGAGCTGAACGTGAATACGCAGAGACGAGGGGCACTGCAGTGTATCTGCTCATTAGACGGCCGACGCTGTAATTCAGAGAGCGAGCAACTCTGCAATCAGGGGCCTATTCATTAGCATGGGGGGCCCGCTTTCATCTGTAACCACTTGAAGCTGCCAATCACCAAGGCAGACGCATGACATGATGACAAAACGGGGCGGCTTAAATGCTCAGGGATGCTTGTGCATGGGGAGAGACATGCCTAAACGCTGCCTCGAGCGCTCGTATCTGAGAGGGACTTTAATGGGGAAGAAATGTGGGTTTTTACAGTGTAGTGCTGGCAGGTGGCCCAAACTGTGTCAGTCTGATAATCATCTCTCTGCTCAGCATGAACTCAGCTTTTGTTCTCAGATTTCACAAGGAGGAAGCATCGCTTTACTGAGCTGGTTTTCTCCTCCTAAATTGAATTGATTGGAAGTGATTGATTGAGGAAAAGAAAGATTGATTCAAAAGTAAAGTTTGGGAATAATTAGCGTACTCACTGTCACGTAGATTAACAATATGCTCTACACACTCATGTGTAAAGCAGACAAAGGTACATACACTCTGCACACACCTGTTCCAGTCAGCGTTTGGGCATCTTCAATTAAATCTCAGAGCAGTATAAGGAAACCATTGTGTCTGTGTTTTATCTGCTGTAGTGCTGTCTGAGTGAAGGCAGAGCTGGGTCAGACTGTTGTCTGTTTGACTTTTCTGCTCTTCTGCAAGCAACAAGAGAAACACTGCTGTCACCTGAAACTGGATCATGCAAATGTGATCCCACTCTTTCTCATTGGGAGAAAACCACTAGATATATGTGTGGGTGAGGGGGGGTTAGAGGAATAATATCTCACTCATAGTCATTAGAAGCTAGCAGCCACACTAAGTTTGGCTGAACATTGAAAACAGAGAGACAGCTAGCCAGTTCTGTCTGGAGCCAGGATTATGGTTACAAATTGTAACTTTCAGCACCTCAAAAAGGTCACTTGCCAGTCTCCAAACCCATCTGACTTTGGCCTGATGTCAATGTAGCCTCTGGGAGCAATGCTCAGCATTTCAGGGCTTCTGGTGTAGACAGAAGTTGGCAAAAAAGGACTTCTGGCCAAGACTGGTGATGCTGCGCAGGCTGTTGTTGCATCTAAGAAGCAAGAGAAAAGTTGGAGTTGAGGCAAGCGGAGATTCTGATTATACCAGAAGCTAGTTCAAGCTAAATCATCATAGGGCTACAGCAGATGGACTGGGTTGCCTCAAGATCAAGTGGCCCCTCCATTGTTGAAAACTACAGTTCCTTGAATGTCCACTCGCGGCTGTCTCCAAAGCAGACGAAACACTGTTAGTGTCATTTATATTTTCAGCCTGGTACAAATATAGCTCTGGTTTCTTATGTTAGCATTAGGGCTTTTTACTGTTTAGCAAATCCCTTTTCATTAGACTAAGGGCAGGAGTAAGGCATAAATAAGGCTTCATTTGGGGCGTGGCTGATTTGACATAGGCCTATAGGCATATTGTAATTGTTTGATAGGAAGCAAGGCTATGGCCTAAACTCTTTGCCTAATTCTAGAGTAAGCTCGTCATACGTTGGAGTCATCATATCTAACATGATGACCATCATGACATCTCTTCAGAAACAAATAAGTGATGTCACTGAAATTTCATCCTTGTACACTCTATTATTATGACCCCAATTCAAACTCATGTCACATGCCAATACATCATGTAAGCCTATACTAAAGCCATTATTATTGTCCATTAGAAGAGATCACTCACAAGCTTATTAGTGTTATCTAACATCAACGCTACAGTAGGCTTGGATGTTTCCCATGATGTCATTGGTTAATTACCTGGCTGACGCAGAAACACATGATGGCGACCTGCAAAGATGGCGTACAAGTAAGTCCTTCATGAAAGGTCTGTGAAGTTTCGCGTCCGTCTATGTTAATCCACGGTTTTAGCTTTTAGTCGACATGTGCAGATGATTTGTTTCTTCATTTCCAACATTCATTTAGAAGTTACAACGAGTGGTGCGCTTCTTGCCTACCTATGACTGGATGGAAAACATGGACCGGACTTTACGGGACTCTGGACTGGCTTACTTTATTTCCGTGAGCATTGAACTTTTGCTTTCATGGTCTCTTTCGTCTCTATGCAATTACTGGCACTAAATGTTAACATATAAAACATGTTGCTTATTGCCTGTGGATAAAATATTGGTTGAAATTTTAAACTACATTTGCTTTTCTTTTAAATTGAGTGTTAAACAATCTGGTTAATGAAGTTTTCATGTTTTTGAATGTTTGTTTTGCTTTTATGGTCACCAGTATGTATGTGTGCAGTGATTCGTTAAGGTAGTCGACAAAAAAAGCTATGAAAATGTTAGTCGATGACGTCATCTGACAGGTGTTGAATTGCTGAGGAGTGAGACATCACTTGTCCCTATTATCTCTGCTGGGTCACTTGCAAAACAGCAACCAGGAAACGACAGGTAAACAAAACTTAGCGACATAGCGTTGTAAAATGTATAAAGTCCCAACACTGCAATAAAAAGAGCTCCCTGCGAAATCTGAAAACCAGGAGCACTCAGTACTACGCAAGGGTTTAGGGTTTGGCACATTGACACTTAACTTGACGGTCCAAAGGTTAAAGCCACATTGCGTGAGTTTTACATTTTCAGTCCCTCAACCTCTATCACCTAACACACTATATCTAAATCATTTGTCTGACATGACTTAAGATTTTCAACGGCATGTTTAGAGTTTTAAAAAGAAACGTGACATGAAAATTATTTGAGTTTATCGTTTTGAAGAAATATATTTTAAAATATTTGTATTCCTTCAGAGTTATTTTAGGGGAATTTTAAGTCTTTTACAATATTTCTTATTTCTTTATCTTGACTTTTGTGATTTTACAAACTGCCTGTTTTATTTTGCTGCCCATGTGAAACACTTTGTAACTTGTTTTTTGAAAAGAGCTCTACAAATAAAATTATTATTATTATAAGCCGATTGCTTAGTCAAGTAATTGTTTTGATAATCGATGAATAGTCAACTTTCCAAATAGTTGTCGGTTGCAACCATGCGGCAACATCCGGTCTAAAAATATGAGTCCAATGCAGAAGTGCTAAAAACTGCAGTTCATCGAGGATCCGCTTGAGGTTGGCTCCGGAAGCACCGGAAACCACATACACACCAATTCAAAAAAGCCGATCTTTACAGCAGAAATAAACATGTTTACAGCCTGGTACAAGAAACAAGTGTAGTCTGGATAGCTCATTTCTCAATCGGCACACACTGTACAGGGGTGAATTTTTTTCTAACGCGGCAATTTCCAAGATATTGAGATTAAGAGTCTTCCAATGAGAGGCACAGCTGACTTGATTGACAGGCGGGAACACTGTAACTATTGGCGAGGAGGCTCAAAGCCCACCTCTTTACGTCACAATCGCTCGACAGCAACAATATGGCTGCCCCCGACTCAAAACAGCGCTTCAGAAATGGATGGGTGACATCACGGATACTATGTCCATATTTTATACAGTCTATGATCCCTACTATCTACTATCTGGGTCACGTGCAAAACAGCAACCAGGAAACAATAGATAATAAAACTTAGCGACATAGTGTTGTAAAATTTGGAAAGTCCCGACACTGCAATAAAAAGAGCTCCCTGCTAAATCTGAAAACCAGAACTTGCTTTTCATGGGAGCCCTCAGTACTGCGCGAGGGTTTAGGGTTAGGGTTTAGGGTTTAGGGTTTAGGACGTTGACATTTAACTAACGGTCCAAAATTTAAAGCCACAGTGTGTGAGTTTTACATTTTCAGTCCCTCAACCTTAATTACTTAACACACTATAACTAAATCATTTGTCTGCCATGATTTTAGATTTTCAAAGACATGTTTAGAGTTTAAAGAAGAAATGTGAAATAAAAAAGCTGAATGCTAATTGTTTTGATAATCAAAGACTAGTCGACTATCCAACTACTTGTTGGTTGAAAACCTAGACTGTAAATAAAAATGGACAGCGTTGCACCGCCTTTTCCCGTTGTACGGTTCTGAAGCCAAAAAACCCCACTCCAGGGTGCAGCCATTGTGCAGCCAGAGTCTGCGAAGCCACAGAATTTCTGTGTTTCCACAGAAACGAGCTCCGCCCTACAGCGTAGCGTCACAAGATCCTATGGAGTTTCCCTCTATAGCAGCTGTCAATCAAAGCAAACCTGGAAGTAAAACGCTGTTTTTTAAACTCTAATAAGTAACGAAAAAGAACCTTTTCAGAAAAAAAGAGGCCTTGAACACAAAACAGTCAAATAATAACTACATATCACCACAGCATACGGATGTGAGAAACATTCGTACCACGTGTATTTATTTTTTTTAAAGTTTGACTGCAGCCCCATTCAAATGAATGGGGGAGACAGTTTTTGACCTATGCTGCAGCCAGCCACCAGGGGGCAGACACTTTGCTGGAAGCTTCACCTCCAGCCGAGCGAGATGCACCCCTGGTTGCAACTCTAGTATACGTGTTAGCAAAATGTTATTCTGGGAAGCTTCCATGCTCCTGAATGTCTGAGCTTTATATAAAGGTAGGGCTAGTAGCTTGTTTTTTTATCTGAGCTTAGTTTAGTTTCGCAGAAAAATGTTGTTATGGCAAAATCATACAATATACGTTATTGATTGGTGGACAAAGTAAGTTGGATTACATTTATTTCCTGTACACCTACTGTTGTACAAAGCCAGACTGGCTGTCTCCCTTTGTTCAAGTCTCTATGCTTAACTAAGCCAACTAGCTTCTAGCTTTAGCCATATACTGTATTCAGCAGACAGTATTTTTATGAAACTATAAACAATAAAGTAAATATGGGTAGCTATATACTTATATTTTGAGCTCTGTTTAATGGATCTCTATCAGCATTATTATGTATGTTGTGTATTTCTGCTAAACAACCTACAGCAACATATTTGCCTTTTACTATTCAGTGTAATTTCATTGAAGATTTACTGAAAGGGTTACATTTTAACAAGTCTACCTGCCACAGATTGGGAAACAAGCATATGGGTGTGGTCCACTCACAAATTAACTACAGGGGTCAGAAAAAAAGGATCATTGATCCGGTTTGGGAAACCGCAATGTAATGATATACTTTAACTTAAAGTATCTCACTAATTTTTCCAATTGCAGCCTCTTTAAGTGCTGTCAGTCAATGTAAGGACTGTAGGTAATCTGTGTTAAAGGGCCTCATCAGAGCCAACAAACTGCCCGATCAATGGCAGCGCTGTGAGTGAATAAACCTTTCCACAGTACCATTGATCACATTTCCTGTTAAGTACAGCAAGTAAATTGGAGATGATGTGCAGGTTTGTCGCAGGATATTGCTCTCAATAACAGGTTACGGCAGGCACTTAACATAGGAACAGTGACCTTTTGATTTTAGCAGCTCTTAGAATAAAGTAGTGTCGTGATATTCATGGAGATGGATTCATCTCGCTCTGTAAACCTGAAAACGTGTTTGTTCCAACATATTGGGCCACAAACACATAAAAAACACCCTCCGTCTTGCCCTCTGCATGAATTAATCAACCCATATTCAAATAAGAGCATTTCCATAACAGCTCTGATACATTTTTATTAAACCGTAGCAGTATTTACAATATACAATCACTGAATTATTCCATGTCGAGACACATTTAAAAGTGCTTTTTTTTAAAAGTGAAGATTAGTTCTGAATAAATAAGAGTTTCCATTGTCTGACAACAACACCACAACAAACAACAATAAAGCTACAAATGTGCTCATCACAATACTTAAAAAATGCTGAGGTTTTACTGTAACACTGCCACAACACTCCTTTTTTCTTCATTTTGAAAAGCTCGTTTTGCAGCAGCACAATTAAGAGACCATGCATGGGCGGGTAAACAAAAGGAAAGACAATCCTGACCTGATGCAACGTTTTGTGTCCCATCAAAAGAAGAAAATTAAATAAGTGGTTGTCTTCTCTGCATCAGAAAAACAAAACAAAACTCCCGTCTTGTCCTGGAGGCGGGAAATTCCTCCAATGGCCACAGTCTGCTGTCTTTAAAGAGGAATCCAGCGAAGAATCCGTCTTGATTTAAAACAGAAACATCCAGGGCCCTGCCGCCTGCCGGGGATTAAACTCCCACACAAAGCAGATTACTGCCAGTACGTCCCACAGGATTTTAATTTCACAACATCATAGAGCGGTGATGAGGGGGAGAGGCGAAGCAGGAGGTCAGCGGCTGATGGGGAGCTGTGGTAACGAGAGGGACGGGTGGGTCAGGTGGCCCGGAGCGGCGAGCATGGAGAAGGGATGAGCTGCATGAAGGAAATGAAGAAGAGAAACAACATGAGTTTGTGGAGTGATGTGAGCATGCTGCTGTTATCAAGATCAAAAACATACTGCTGATGAGGGGTAAAAAAAAACGTAATGAATCCAATCGAGTGAAGCAACAGAGGAAGATATTGTCTTTGGATATCAATCAGTGAGAAGAAAGGGATCCCCGTTTCTCTTAAATCACATATCAAATATGTGCTGCAAAGGGCTTTATGTCATTACAACCCTGACCTCTTCTATCCTAAGACCCCTCAGAGTTTCAGAGAAGTTAAATCCCTTTTAATGGAATAAAATAATGAAGCTCTGGTGGAGCAACACAATAGAGTCCTCTTCCAATATTTTTGCAATCTGTGGTCCATTTTCATATTTAAACTCAAGTGCTTACATTTTACAAAGTGTTGTTTTTCCTTCTATTACATTTAAAGATTTTTTGCGAATATTTTCATTTTTAAAGTTCTAATAAGAATACTTCAAATTCTCATCTGATTGTCTTGTTAGTCTTTATCATAACTACACAGGGTGCGGGTAATTTTCAGATTATTTATGTAATGAAATAAAAGTAAAAGTAGCAATACTGCTATGTAAAATTCTCGATTTCAAACAAATATTATATTCAATATATTAAGGAAAATGACCAAAGTTTTATTAGATATTGCACTCAATATTTCCTTGCTTTTTGTCAAATATATATTTATTGTTGTGTGCTTGGGTATTCACACATGTAGTTGGTAGATGGCACTTATTTTACATAATTTACTAAATATATTGATTGTTTCATATAACACCATCATATTTAAAAATGTTATGAATAATTTTTTTTTTGCCATTTCCTTAATTAGCACAATTTGTCCCATAACCACAGAAACCACAGCTGCAGGGTGGATTAATTAAAGAAAAAAGTTCAGATTTGAATCTGAAAAGCAGCCTAATACATTCATAAAGCAGCATGACTTGAATAATGTCCCTGATTCTAAGGCCTGAGACTCACAGTCCAGGTATCCGTGCAGGGCAAGGAGATGTGGTCGGTCCGGGCTGCTGAACGGTGAATAGTGGATGTCGTCTGGCAGCGATGGAGGCATCCTGGACAGCGGAGCGCTCTGAGAGAAGCTGCTCTGATGAGGCTGCTTTTTGTGCCGCGCTCGGCAGTTCTGAAACCAAACCTGAGGGAGATACCACAGAGGAGGTGAACGTGCAGGGCACTACAAAGGCTGCTTCAAACACTGTTGAAATAACAGTTGGGTTGTTTTCCTGCACACCAAACCCCATTTGTTTATTTGTAGGTTTAGATGAGGGTGGTGAGAGAGGTTTTTACTCCTCAGTTTAACAAGGCTTTGTTTATCTACTCATTTCTGTTCCGTGCTTATCAGAGTCTCTGATTGTTTAATTTAAGGATGTTTTGCATCTTTAGGAGCATTTTTTAGAATACGCACAATTTGAAAATGCGGATTTAATTGAATTAACTTATTGCACTCCCTTTCAGGGTGAGATATTGTCCTTTAACAACATTTTTCCAACACCTTTGGTTGTTTGTTACTTTTCAAGATTTTTGCACAGAACATATGAAGCATTTTTTTAAATATGTGTTTTCATAGACTATACAGTTCATACAAATGGCCGACAATTCTACTGTTTTGATAATAATAATAATGTTTGATGTTGAACATTTCATTGGTCAACTGTGGCTGATCTCTTCACATTACAAAAAAAAAAAAAAGTAAACCAATTATGAGTGAACATAATAATCAGGTCAATTCATCATTTGAATGATCATCAATCTGAGTCCTATTACGGTTGTTTTTGGTTAGCTCCACTTAAATCCAGAACATATTTCATCTAATATATTAAAACAATATAGAACAGACACATTTAATAACTTAACTTTTAAAATTGAAGTACATTTTCCTTATTATACTTCTAACTTTTAAGTAAAATGTTAACCACAAGAGTTGTATTTATTTAGAATACTTTTTTGTTTACACAGAAACCAGGAGTACACAAAAAGTATAAGATAAGTCAGGCAAAAATGCAACTTCATAGTCATAGACTCATTCAATGCTACTTTCCTCAGGTTTGACTTCAATCAAATAATGCCTTTTTGCTGATTTCACTGTGCTTCATTGGCCCAATCCAACACCATGCATATTTTGCTTAACAGACACTTATTAGAGCCACTGTTTGGTGGACAGTCTCATTTTCTATCAGGGAGAATAGAAACATAAAGCTGTAACATTAAGTGTCAACTGGATGTCTATGAAAACATGTGGAGACGAGTTAAGACCAAGTGTGATGGTTCATTTTGTTCACAACGCCAGTTAACGTTGATATTTCGTTAGACAGCGACATAGACTGATCCCTTTAATGCAGGCCTCACTGGGTCTGATGTTAGTGTGAAACCTACAATCAAAGTGTCTCACATTGAAGTACAAAACTACTGGTTGTTTTACCAGAGTACCTGAATATGTCAGAGTTCAAGTGTTGAAACGATCAAAACCGGCAGTTCAGTGTCAATCTGATGGTCATTAGAGAATCAGGCCATGAGAGGTGTTTCCCCTGGCTGACACAAGTTGTGTGGTATTTAAGGATCCTTTGAATCAGGCAGTTTTAGGAGGACAACCTGGTGGATAACGCTTGATTTCAAGGGGACAAAGCAGGAACACAAGTCCTAATGATTTTTCATAGATTATTTCACATCACAGTAATGACCTCTGGGTGAAATGATCTTTGTCCATTTTTGGAAGCTTTTTATGGCTCAAGATATCCTTAAATCAAAGCACTATATTGTCTGTTGTTATAGTTTGAATTTCTACAAAATCTACTCAGCTCGACCCGAGAGTGATCATCCATTTTCAGATTGTCTCATTTGACAAGTATTTCTGTATTTCACAATACATTTTAAAAACAATTGCTAATAATATAATTCCTCCTTTTTCTATTAATCATCTAACAGCATCTTAAAGGGTCTAAACACAGAGGATGGACACCTTTGTGTAACTTCATGTCGTATTATCTCCTACCTGTATGACTCTTCTGCTCAGTCCTGTCATCTCTGCCAGCTTCTGCAGCGTCTGAGCGTCAGGGTTGTTGTCCTGAGCGAACTGACCCTGCATCACCTGAATGCACACAACCAACAGATGCTATGAAGCAACAGGTAACACTACACACACACACACACACACACACACACACACACACACACACACACACACACACACACACACACACACACACACACACACACACACGACAGAGCTGAGTCTACCTGCAGCTGCTCAGCGGTGAAAGACGTCCGCGCCCTCTTTGCAGGTTTTGGTTGGCAGTCCTGATCAGACGGCAGCGCTCCCTCCAGAGTCAGTCCTGTCCCTTTAAGAGAGCATGATCACAGCAATCATTATGCTGTGAAGTTACACAAAACTACAAAGTTATACGTTTACAGGCTGGTCTTGTTGCAGCTCCAGTCTGTGTCAGGAAAATGAACATTCGTCCAAACAATCCCTGCAGCAAAATTAAAATGTTGTCTTGCCAGCGACCGCAGAGTCCAGAGTATTTTTATCATGACGGCCCACATTTGCTCTCTGACAGCAAAGCAGAAATCAGACTCCTACAGATACTGTCAATGTCACAATACAGGAAATAAGTTTAATGTGACTTTTAGGATTCAAGTAAACAACAGCAGACCTCTGCTTCTGATTCTACCTCTCCTCCTCTCTACTGTTGTTGTCTAATCAGGAAACACAAATACTTTGATACTCTAATTACATGAAGTTTAAGTATCTTTACTCAAGTTGAGCATCTATTTTTCTGTAAACGCATTATTTAACCCCTGACATTAAAACACAAATACACATAGTTATTTTTACTCCCTAAATAAAAAAAGGCTTTTTATTTAAGCTGTAATGTGTTCAACACAAATTATTGATCATTTTTTCAAACCTTTTCATTGAAGCAAAGAAGATATTCTTTGTATTATTTTTGCTATTTTTCGGTATTTTATTTTGTTTATTAGAAGGATTTAAGTTTCACAGTATCCAACATATGATGTGAGGTACAGTAAGCACAGAAACAGTCTGTAGAGATGTCCTTCAAAGGTCTGCTCTTTACTTTTAGCCAGTCATTTTTTCTAATGTATGTATTTTTAATCTACTTGAGTAAAGAATTTGTGTACTTTTGCCACCTGTGCTCTAATCCATGCATGTTTTTTAAAGTCAAAATTAAATTACAAAACCTTGCAGCAGGTCTACACTCTTCATCCTCATTTGATGTGGACAAGCACTTTCTAAGGCCTCTGTCTCGAACTTTAAACGTGAGTAAAGATTCAGAATTGGTTCATTGTGTTGAAAATTAAACACGATGACATCCAGAATCCAGTGTCTGATGTTTGGAAAAGGCTCCTTATATTTTTATATTTAGCTCAATTAGAAAGTTAAGTGACTAAACAAGTACTGACCAAACAGAATCTAACTTTCAATTTGTCCTCCAGGTTGGGAAAAAGCTCATTCAGAGGAATCTCAATGTGAAAATTGTAAAGTTTAGAGCTCGAGTGATTGAGAGTTTGTTACTGATCCTCAAACATGGTCATGAAAGAATGTCAGGGGTTCTGTTACCATTCTCTGCAGCCCTGCGCAGGTTGTCCAGCATGATGTCGTAGTGGCTGCGGCAGAGCACTCTGCCCTCCACCAGGCCGAACTCCTCCCCGGTGGACAGCTGCCTCTTACAGGAGAAACAGGCGAAACAGGCCAGGTGGTACACGCTGCCCCGAGCCCGTCTCACCCAGTCGCTGGCGAACACCTGCCGGCCACACTGAGCGCACTTAGTGCCGAACCTACTGTGAGGAAGAAGAAACAGGCAGGTGAGGGTCCACTGCAGGTTACTGAGCTACTGAGCCCTATTCAATATATTTTTATTTTAACCTTCAAATTAAAGCAACAGAGTGCTCTGAGACTGAATTGAAACTGTTCAGCAGTAGAAAATGTAACCTTTGTCTTTCCTTCATGGTGTCCTGTGATATTTAGTGTGTTGTTGTATAAAAACAGAGCAGATGATTGTTATTGTGTGTCCGTTGTGGTGGGAGTTTCTGAGCAGCCTGTTTCTCTCTCTGTGTAGAAGGAAACAGGAGTTTAGCTGTAGATTTTGAACCAAAGGCAACACCTCAGACCTCCACATAACCTGCAAGTTTCCCCATTTCTGCATCATGTATGTTTTATTTGAACCCTTTCTCTTTACTTCTCTATCCCTATAATATTTCAATAACACATAGCATCTGAATAAACTGTTCTACCAGCACTGATGCAGCCTGTAAGGTAAAACTCAGGGCACAAGCTCACACTAGTTTCACTGCTGCTTGTGTTCGCTGCAGTGAGCCCTGATCTTTGACTGAAGGGGACTTTGATTAACATTATCTGTTTTTTTTTCAGTCAGACCTTCTCCCAGCTAGCTGCCACAGTGGAAGACACCCTTTGGTTTGATTTTCAAAAGCTAAAGGGGGAGAGGACATCACTTAAATTTTAAAAAAGTACGCTTTTAGTAAAGGCAGCTTTTTTCACTGTCATTTTTTGTAATGTTGAAACATTAGAAACTTAAACAATGTGCTGATGGATCTTAATGCAGGGCATTCTAAAGTGAGATTTCTTATAATGAAGTTAATCTTAGAAATGAATGATGCCAACCGTGCGTCTGCTGAAACAAATCTCTCTGACGTGCAATGTGACGTTCAGGGAAGTAGTCCTTGTAGCATTTTTTGCACTGATGGGATCTTGTTCTCAAGCAGCTTCTCTGACAATCAGGTTAGTTTAAACTCATAGAAACACCGACATGGTCTTGCTGTGTCAGATTCAGCTGGAAAGACCTTATTCAGTAAAAGTCCATCATGGCCCGTGAAATAGAGAGAAGACGAAGATCAGTGAGCAGGCACAACACGTGACAAATTAGACAAATCATATTCAGTGATTTCAACACGTGCAAATAATCTGAAAGTCGTTGCTTTTGTTTCAGCGTTCACTCCAATTGAGTTCGATCGTACATAAACTGAAACATCACCCGGTTTGTAGAGAATAATAAGGCCCTCTGTTTGGAAATGGTGCTATGTTTTCTATCTGCACGCCATATTGTCAATCCGACAAATAATCCTCTTCAAATATGCATTAATTATAATTTAAGATAATTTGAAATGTTAAATGGTGGATACAAAGACGATAAAAAAATCTGTATCCTACTTTTAGTCGCGCAGAAGCAGGTCTATGCGCATATTTTCCAAAACACATTTTTAATTTAGTAATTTTCAAGGCTGTAAATCATGAAATATGTTTTTAATATGAACACGTGGGAAAAATAACATCTGTATTGAAATGACTTAATGTCGAAATAAAAGGATTAACCTTAAAGTTTTGTTGCACATAGAAAATGCAGTTTTATTCTAGAATACGAAAGCAGATAAACTTGGAAAAAGAGGTTATATGAATATAACTTTGAAAATGAACAAATCTCGAACAAACTTAAGAAAAATATTTCAATATTAAATTCCATTTAATATCGGTAATTTAAAATGCAGAATTAAAGCTCTGTCACGCGATGAAGCTACAGCCTCATTCAGGCCTGACGTGCGAGAAAAAGAAACATGCTTCTTGAAATTATAACATCATGGCTTCTATATATTTGTTTATTCTAGTTAAATTGTAACCTACTTTAAATTAAACGAGTTTCTCTTGTTTGTCGAAAAAATTATCCCTCTGAAGTCTGAAGTATTAAACGGCTCACATAATAAAGAATAACAAGCGTGCTCTTACCTGAAGTAGTCCAGTTTGCAGTAGATTTCTTTGTTTTTAACGTAGCAGCTGTTGTGTTGGCGCAGAGACGCTCTGCACACTGAACACTCCAAACAGCCCAGGTGCCAGTTCAGGTTGTTCACCTGCAGATACACGGTCATAAATCCATTCAATGACTGATGCACGTCCTGTAGTGTGTGACTCTAAATCATTCATCGGGATACTTCAAGTCAACTTTAAACCTTATTTGTATTGAAGTGAATACAAATTGAAATAACTTATTTTTGTATTTGTTTTCTAAATAAATAGAAGGGAAAGAGATCTAAGGAAAAAAACACTCAATGGAGAGAATCTGTTCTGCAATGCGGCACAGTGATCACACTTATTTGGCGCTTTTCTGTGCTGAACAAACTCCTGTGTGAAATTAAACATTCAATAAATAAAGATTAAAAGGGTCTACGGGATGGGATTAAGTTTTTACTTCTGAAAGCTTCGGGTAATGTTTTATTTTTTGAGACTGCAAATGTGTCTCATAATTTCTCACCTTGAGCAGGTATCGGTCGTGGATCTCCAGGCCGCAGCTCGCGCACTGGTTCTTGGCCGCCGGAGGGGAGCAGAGACAGGCGGCCTCCGACGGACTGCACTCCCCGGACTCCTTCTTCACCTCCGACTTAGACTGGGTCAAAGAAGACGGGTTAACACCAAAGTGAAAAGTAAGTTTCATCGCCTCTTACAGATGATTTCTGTTTTCTTTTAAAGGTTTAAACTGAACACAAGGTTTAATCCGGAAAGCATCTCAGTCCCTAACAATAAGTTAGCGTACATCTGACGATCAAGTCTTGCAAGAAAGGCTGCTTAAATCTCAGACGAAATAAATGCCACATTTTCAACCTATTTATATATTAGATATTTATTTGATCGCCTATAAATCCAGGCATGTGCTGCAATGATGATTTTCTTAAATGTATGTATTTATAATTAACACAGAATAATCTCAGTTTAAAAATGATTCACCGATCAGCTTTAGTCCGCGTGTTAGAGATAGTTATTTTAAATTTTGTAGCTTTCGCTCTCAACATCATCCCTGATCATGAACGCACAGCCTTTAGGTGCAGTCCGATCAAACTTGCGCCAAATCCAGAGTCCTGTGAGGTGTCATTGCGGTAGAATAAAGTTTACGCAGAGCAACACGAGTCATCATCGAAACCTGAAATTGATTAAATATAAAGAAATCAAAAGGTTGAACACCAAACCGGTCCAGATGTGTGTGACTCACCATTTTCGGCTCTTGAACGCTGCCTATTTGGGGAGAAGATGGAGCTCGCGCTGCGCGTTACGCATCTCTGCCCCAGCCCACACTATATCCGGTCCAAAACAACGAAGAACAGTTTCTCCTGCATTTAAACCCTGGCAACAAAAGACATTTTGATGCAATTAGAAGGGGGGGAAAAACCCTATATCTGATCGATCATTCTCCTCGTGCGCACCGGGAGGCTGTATTCCCATGCAATCAAACGCAGTGAAAAGAAAGGATGGCACTATATCTGCAATTAGCGCTGGATTGAAATGCTGCGCCTGATAAGTGGCAACACGAGTGTCAATTTCATCTGGCAATCAAAAATAAGAAAAAGAAAAAAAAAAGAGCTCACAACCGAGCCACCAAGCTAAGAGAGAAAAGGCGGCGCATCCTAATTTCAATAGCTGTATAATCGAAAATCGAAAAATCTCCAAAGTGAAGAGGCTCAATTGGAGATCGGTCTATTCACAACAGACAATGTGCAGAAACTGCAGCTGATCTCGAAGCATAAAGGAGCTTGATTGTCTCGTGCTCATGATGGACCCATTTAAGCACTTGAGGCTCCCCTGTGTGATTACAGCTGCATTCACAAAGTGCCAAAAAATCTGCGTTTGGGTGGCAATCCGGAGTCCGTGTTGTCCTTCAGCGCGTCGAAATTAACAGGAATGCAACATTATGTTAATTGCCAGCCACGGTATAAATATTGGAGGCTGTGAAATAAGAAGAGATCTCCTATAAGAATAAAAAACATATACTTCATACATGGCGACCCTCCCCAAAGCAGCCAGATCATCGTCCAGTAAAAGTTTTCCCAGAACATCACGGTCGAAATATCCAAATATTCCCGTCAAACATGGTTCTGTAAACAAGATGTCTTCTTTTCTCTTCCCCCAATAATCCAACTTTATTAACTTTGTGTGATCAAACTGGTGGAACCTCCCAGACTCAGTGCTGCTGTGGCTTCTTCTCCCCGCCTCAACTCAAGAGTTTACACCCAGTTCAGTCAGACAGGATGTGATGCTGCAGAGTGGACCTGCACTACTAGTTTAGTACAGACTCACAGAAATATTGCACGATTAGAGTATGCATTGCAGTACATTGTTTGACTGCAGTAGAAAAAAAAAATCTGTTGGAAAATGACTTGTGTTAGTGATTTCTGACCAGAGGCCACGTTTTAGTTTGCCCACTGTGTTGAAATCACTTCCCTGTAGTGCTTCTGATTGCAGTTGATGGAGGATCACAGGGGTGAAAGATAGGAATGACGTCAGCTTTATTATGCTGGTTTTCAAAAAAATAGATGGCCACATAATTCAGAAATGGATGTTTAATAATAGATACATGTTTGTTTCCTCTTGTGCATACTAACTGTGAAGTAAATTTTCCCTAAATTGATTGTAGTATATAAAAGAGAGGATAAAATCAACAGCCTTTAGTCCATTTTAAAATACACAAGACGTCTAAAAGTGAAAATAATTTCTCCTTTTAAGTTTTAAAATGAAAATGTCTTATTTTAACACCAGTGTATGTTTAAACCACTACTAACTACAGTAGCTGTGATGTATTAATAGTTCACTGTGCTTCTTATTTACTGTTCTGACTTATATGGCAAGCAGTCAGCTTGAAACACACAAAATACATAGCCTATTATGGGATAGGGCCACAAAAAGCAGGTTTGTTATGTATAAACTAATGTCTATGTTATATAGAACCTACTTTGAAGTTCAGCCTCAATGCAAAGTTGTGGCCACCATTAGCTTAATTGTGATTTTTTTTTTTAAACTCAAAGCAACTATTTTATTTATTTTTTACCATACATGAACAGTAAAAAATATGAGCGAGGGGATTTCCCCCACTTTGTTTCCATCCACATCCCTGCTGTTGAGCTACAAAACTGAAGCATAGTTAAAATTGCACTAAAGGAACTCAAACCTAAAAAATGCAAAAAAATGGTTTGTCCTTTTGTCATCTGAAACAAATATTACTGCAACAAGCAGAGGGCTGATGATCATTTATTCTGATTAACATATTTTAGGAATAAAAATGATAAATTATTCATAAAGAGACATTGATCTGGTTTATATTTGAATATTTAAAATGTGAAGAAACTGATTATGTAAATGAGGTTCCAGGCATTCAATTGATGTTGACCTTTGCTGCATGTTGTGTTTCCCCCCCCCCCCCCCCCCCCCCCCCCTTTTTTTTGAGGGGCTGGTTTGTTTTGTTTAAAGTTTTATTATGTTAAATGTCAGGAATACTTAAACATATTTTACTTTTGCAGTTTTTTATCTCACTGTAACTTTACGTGTTGAATCAATCCAGTGAAATGCAATAAGTCAGTGTTGATCAGCTGATTATGGACCATGTTTTTGCTAAGGAACTGCAGGTTGAGTGGATGTTGTTGCTTCAATCATCTGTGAAGGTTCTCAGTCATCCGGGTCATGGCGATCAAAATCTTGATCTGAAAAGCAACTTTGAAGAACTTAAATCAAGTCCAGGTGCCTTATGGATCAAGATTCAGGTTTGCTTCAGTTGATGACGGCTAATCTCAGTGACGACGATGGTAACATGGTGAAAACATTGTGTTGTTACAGATGGAGGTTGATGTTTGACGTGTTCATGTGAGCATGTTGTTATCCAGCTCTTAATATACTAATATTTCACATGTGTAATTTTATTTTTGGTGTTCATGTGAGCAGTGTACATAACAAACATAGACACTATCTGTAATACAGCATGTCATAGTTGTTCATATGAACAAAGAAACATATAGCTGTTTTTTTTGTAACACATGATCTACAGTTCTTGTGATTTTTCTCTCTTAAAGTTGACTGAAGAGAATAATTTTTATTGTGAGCTGACAGCTACAAATGCCACAGTGACTCTTTTCTTTGTATCGATGGTTTCAAATTGAAGATAAAGCTTTACATTTCTTTTACTTTTAAAAACAAAATGACTTTAAGTGAAGGTTTCCATGAAATCAATGACACTTTAATTCTTATTGATCACTTTAAAAAGCATCTCTAACAGCAGAACAACATTGTCTCAGTCTCTTTGTATTGTCAGTGTATAACGCACTTCAGCAGCACTGTGCATTAACTGTAATTACCGAGGGGTCAGCTGTGAGTGAGCTGGTCACAAAGTGGGAGGACTTAAAGAAGAGAAGAGTGCTATTTTACCTCCATTATCATTTTTCAGTGAAACTGTGTAAAAGGAAAGGCTTTGGACTGATTTTGCTTTTTTTTTTACAAGCTTGGACTTGGTGTTCTGAAGCTGGAAGCATTTTTTAACAATGTTTTTTATTTTTTTGTATAATCCAAGAAATATTAACTAGGGAGAACAGGATTTGAACCTTTTTTTGGATAGACTTAAAATACTCACTCAACTTAATTTTATTTATACAGCACCTTTCATACATACAAGCATGCAGCCCAAGTGCTTCACAGAATAACAGAGAAACAGAAAACAACAGAGATGGGTAAAATAATAAGACAATCATAAAAAATACTTAAAATAAAATAAAATAAAAACAGTAAAATTAATAAAATAAGTAAGGGTAGAAAGCTATTTAAAACTGGTTAAAGTTAAAAATATCACATAAATACAATTAATAAATAGATAACTAAATAAGATAAATAAATGTTGTTGAAACAATGATTATAATAATATAAAAGGTTTATAATAATTAATGTCTGCCATTTAAAAAATTCTCAATCAGAAGCTCCAGGACCACTAAATAAATGCTCTTTTAAAGTCAAGAATGAAAGTTATTTATTCTGTTATAAATACAACATTAATGATATTTGGATGGATTGTGTCGTTAAAATGCAACTGTGTGACTTCTGCCTTCTGTTCTGTTCCATTCCATCATAGCACTCTCATACTTCCTCTATGATGATCTGGCAACATGCAATGCACAAGAGCTCCCTGACAATGGTAATATCTGAGGATGGATCACCTGTTACATCCTGTGCAGCTCTGCAAATGTGTGAATGTCAAAACACGACATCTCTGAGTGAGTGTATGTGTGGCTGCTCCGTCCTGCAGCCCTGCCCTTCCTCCAGCTGTCCATGATCCTCACAAACAATGAGCGATCAGCACACCACCACAATAAAAACAAAGAGGGGCCACATGCTAAAGCTATTAAGACTCATCCAATGGGCCCCAGTGGACTGTTTGATGGCTGGTACGTCAACAACGTATGACGTCTGATGGCTGTAAGAGGTTCACATGAGGGCAAAATCTTATTCAACCAGCATCAAGGTGGAGTCATTTTGTTGTAGTTGAAAAACAATACTTGTATAACACACTGACCTTCATGCATGTGTAACAAAATGATCCGGTGAGTAACTTGAAGTGCACTTATTGGGAAGATTTAGATCAGAGTTTTTAATGGACAGCACAGATTTCAAAGGATCAATGTCTAAGTAGAAAAACACAAATGGATCCTTTAAATATACTCTACTGTTTCTCTTTGGAAATATTCAAAATGCATTAACTCAATTGGTCTCTCTGCTATATTTCCAGGTGTCTTTGGCAGCATCATCAAGCACCTCCTGAAAAAGACTGAGTCCCCTGAGCTGGATGACCGCAGGCTGCTAAGTACGCTACAATGGTGGAGACTTTCTGTTGCCACATATGGAGGATAACAAGGTTGATGAGGCAGATGAAGAAGAGTACTGCCCCACCGAGCTACATCAATACCGTAAGTTAGCATCATGAACATAAAGTAGAAGCTGCTTCTGTCAGCTGCAACTCAGACCGTCGCTTTGATCACAGCGTATTGTGTAAATCCACTGTTTTTTTCTGCGGTGACTTTGATTTAATCTTGATTGCTTGTTTACTTTTCACATATTTGTATATTGTTTGATAGCAAAGCACAGGGTTAGTTGTGCCTGCATTATATGTTCAGTAGTGTGCATTTAAGTTGTATATTTTGGATGATAGAATCTCATATTCCAAGTGGTAATGACATCACCAGTCCATCGCACCTGCTGAAAATGAAGACCCCCTCATGAGCTCCTGTAATCACAATTCCCTGCTGACTGAGTGTCATTAACAGTCTGCTTCTGAATTTCAACAAGGAGTGTAAAAGTCAAGAGCTCCTGTGTTGTAAATGTTACCTATCAGGAGAAATAATGCATTCTTTTTTTATCCTGAATAACACAAATGTTTTCTCATGAGTAATAAATCCTATTAATCAGCTTCTTACTCATAAAAACAAGGTCCTTCATGGACTCTTTTGTGCTGACCAGTTTTGTTTTTATGTGGTTTTGTTGTTGGTTTGAATTAGAACAAAAGTCATGTTTAACTCCTGTCCAGTAATCAGGGTTTTGGAACAGAACCCCTTAGGTCCCATAAAACCCGCCCACATCCTAATGATGATGTAGATTAGGTGAGATTTCTAAGATCACACTCTTAATGAATCATTGGTAATACAGACCTTTCCACTAAAGCGTTCACTTTGTCAAATAATATTTGCACAGCCCCTCAATACAAATCTCTTTTAAGCTTATGCAACTCATTTGTTACAGAATTTGAGTCTGACACTAAAACAAACATAATAAGCCTTTCTGACATTAATTTATATTCTGTAGTCTGTTCAAAACAGCAGATAGTCACAGCCGCAAACACCAAAATTTGATTTTGTAGTAAATCCACAAGGACCACATGTTCATAATACTAAACTTCTGTCTCTGTTACATAGAGCTTTACTTTGAAGAACAACCTTGTTATACGTTACGTTATGGCAACCAGAGGATTAGTTGTGATTTTAATAAAAACCATAACATATTTCAGGATTAGAGATGATGATGAATTAGAAAGGGTGTGAGGGTGAAATACAAGCAACAACATCAAAGATGCATGTATACACACAGACAGATGCACACGGTGTGTTTTATCTGTTCTGTTGTGTTTGTTAGATCAGATCAGTTTAATCCAGCTGTTTGTTTTGTTGTTTAAACTCAATTTAAAACCCAAAACAAAAACAGGAGCTACAGATTAGCATCAGATGATCCTTTTTATTACATCTACGTTACTAATTCCCTTCCTACAATGTTTGTCAGTATTGTCTGTGTTATAATAATACATTTGATCATAAGATTACATGGGTAATATGATTCAAGACATTGTTCATATTATATGAACAATGTCTTCTCCTCTTTAGGAGAAGTGTCCTGCCTCCAGTTTCTGATTTTCTCAAAACTTTCAATTTACTATTGTTTTTGGGTGAGGGGCGGATACATGTTCATGGTTCCTACGTCTCTCTGTCAATGGTTGCCTGTTACCAGAGTACCACCACAAAGTTACGTTAGAAGGATGACTGATGCTTTGCTTGGCATGTTGGCTGAAAGAAAATGTAGGGTGGAGCGAGTCCTGAACTCAACACCAAGCCATTGTAGCCCATTTGAAAGTTGTCAAATGTTTGACTTGGAGCTAATGCCAGTCTGACTGAGAACAGAGCCTGAAAATATTTATCTCTGCAACTGTGGTTGCCTTGCTTTCATAAACATGCAATACCCACTGATTCTAAAAAAAAAAGTGTATGAAAGAATTTGCCAAAACTAATAGATTAAAGTTAGCAAAGTGAATAACATGTTGGAATAGTAGCCAAGCATGCTGTTAAAATATTCAAAATGTAAAGATGAATGTATGACAGTGTAAAAGTAACAAAAAATACAGTAAAATATTTTGTAAACAAATTGAAACACTTGAATTAGATAACAATAAATGAAAGATAAAAGATGAAAATAAGATTAAAGTGTAAGATGAAAACGTTGAAAATAAGCTATAATGAAGAATAAGATTGATGAGTTAATGGTTGAAATAGCAAGCAAGCAAGCAGACAAGCAGTTGATAGTTTGCTTGAAGTAGGCTGAAAGTGAAACAGTTCCAGCAGCCTAAAATGAGACCAGCTAAAATACAATTAAAGTGAGTAAATTACCAGTTAGCTGAAACAAGAAACAGCTTAAATAGTTATCGAAATTCAACACAGGTAAAATACAGTTTTAAAAAATGGCTGAATGTAACAAGAAGTAGCTTAACAGCTGATACAGCTAGCTTAAAGTAAGCCAATCCAAAAGGGTAAAGCCAAGCAGCAACCTCCGGTCTAAAAATATGAGTCAATGCGGAAGTGTTAAAAGCTGCAGTTCATCGAGGATCCGCTTAAGGCTGGCTCCGGAAGTACTGGAAGTCACATACACATGAATGGGAAAAAGACGATCTTTACAGCATTAATAAACATGTTTACAGCCTGGTACAAAAGATGAGTGTAGTCTGAATAGCTCATTTCTCGATGTCCTCTCACTGTGGGGGGGGGGGGGGATTTTTTTCTAATTCGGCAATTTTGAAGTTATTGAGATTACTAGTCTTCCAATGAGAGGCTCAGCTGCCTGCAGGAACACTGCAGCTGTTGGCTAGGAGGCTCAAAGCCCGCCTCTTTACGTCACACTGGCTCGACAGAAGCAATATGGCTGCCGCTCCCGATTGGCTTCAAAACAGCATTCAGAAACAGATGGGTGACGTCACGGATACTACGTCCATATTTTTTACAGTCTATGGGTAGAGCATAATACAATGATGAACAGTTTAAACAGTTTGCATAAAGTTACAGAGAAACAACTGAAATAGTTAGCTTCAAGTAATACAGAGCTAAACGTACCCTAATGGATAAGCACAGTCAGCTTAAAGTAACACAAAAGGCAGTTAGCTAGCTTAGAGTAGCATTAGACTTCAAAAGAGAGAGTGCTGAATTAACAGGAACTGTATGAAAGTGATCAACAAACAGGTCACCAGAGCGTTAGCTAAAAATATGCTTCTGATAAAACTACTGAAAGTAATGTATTCAGCCTACACTGTTAGCTTGTAGCCAATAAAACAAAACCAGTTAGTTAATATGACGTTTTAACACATTTAGGAAATGATGGATGGTGCTGATGAAGGAGTAGCCTACTGGCTTTGGGGTCAACTCAGAAGGCTTTGGGGGTACATCAGGGGGTACCTGTGGCGGCAGTAGCTCAGTCCATAGGGACTTGGTTTGGGAACCGAAGGGTTGCCGGTTCCCAGCATGGACGAAGTTTGGCAAGTGGACTGGTGGCTGGAGAGGTGCTGGTTCACCTGCCTGGGCACTGCTGAGGTGCCCTTGAGCAAGGCACCGAACCCCATCTGCTCTGGGTGCGCTGGTTGATGGCAGTATCCTCACTCTGACATCTCTCCCTAAGCATGTTCACTGCATGTGTGTGCATTTGTATGTATATACCAAAAAACTGTATGTGTAGCATGCACAAAATAGCATGAGTGAAAAAATTGAATTTCCCCCCTGGGGATCAATAAAGTACCTTTCTTCTTCTTCACCTTTAATTGAATTAAATCCTCTTTGTGATGTAGGCTAGGCATTAAAAACAAATCTTTTCAGAAGGACTAACTTTCTGAAGCTGTGAAGAAGCACATGAATAATACCAGACAATCTGATACAAGCTCCAGCTAGTGTATGTTTGCCCACAGGAGCTTGTTGCAGAATTATTTTGAAGACTCGCCATCCAGCAGCGTCCAAAATTCAACAGGCTGCATCCACTCTGACATCAAACCCATCTAGATTACAATCCTGCAGCCAAGCTTTCAACAAACAAAGGAAATGGCACATTACACCATCCCTTTCTCTGAAAAAAGTTGCACAAGAGAGAAAAAAACCCTCTCCAGTTATTTAACAAATACAAGTTTATTTGAAGTACAGACAAGGAAAAATGAAGGGCTTTTTTCAGAGCTTGCACTCCATATGACAGCAATTTGGGGGTATTGTGTATTTTGGCCCGAGCTTGTGGTCCATGATAGATGACAGGAGAGAAAATCATGAGCCGCTGGCTTCAGCACAGACATGCAAATTGCTTTCAGCTGATTGCAGTATTCTGCTTGATATTTATCAAGTGGATTACAGTATGCCTCTTTATTTACAGCCAGGAAGCAGCTGATCGATTCCACTAAAGGAAGGAAGAAAGAGACCTGATGTGTTTTCCCTCTGCTAGGTGAAAGTAAACCCCTTCAGTGGCCAATGTGCTGTCAGATATCAAATGTGTATTCACAGTTTTCTTGTTTTACCACACCAAAAGAGATAAACTGATGTCTGTGCATTATCCCAAACCCACACACTCATTTTGGTTTGTAATGAAACTCAATTTACAGAGAACACATCCTAATGTCAGAGTGCACAAATGATTTGTACCTAATTCTGCAATAACTCAGTTTTTGGCCGCATGTGGGGTGTGGGAGCAAGCTGTGCACAAAATATTGTAATCTGCCCTAACAGTTTCTGATGTGGGATCACTTTACTTTTTAAGATTTTTTGGGGGGCTTTGTCATGCCTTTATCGAGAGATAGTACAGAGGATAGAGTCGGAAACAGGGAGTAAGGGAATGACCGGGCAAAGAGCCAAGGGTGGAATTGAGCCGAGGGGCTGCTGCTTTGAGGGCTGAAGCCTCTGTACACTGGGCACATGTCTTAACCACAGAGCTGAACCGACGCCTCCATAAGATTCATTTTTGAAAATGATAATTTTATAGATTCTTAATAATTTAATAATCTATATTAATGATAACTACATTCATATTTACAACATTTTCTGATCCTGAATCAAGAATAAGCACCATTTAACAAGGTGCACTCTAACCTGTTATGTAACTGACAGCTTAAATTGACAGATTGATCTCACATATGAGAGTGTTGTGATGTATCATGGTGGTGGTCAGAGTTAAGTGTGTCGTACAGTCCCTGGCTCTTGCTTTGCAAACATCCAAAAGGCATGTTTGATTAAGTCCATCAAAATTTTACACCAAGTCAAGAAAGTGTTTTTAAATTCACTTTTTCAGCAGTGCTAAAAAAAACTATATTTGAAGTTGTTTATTCTGCGATCTGGTGTTTGCAAGTTTGACATATTTTGGGGTGTGTTTATGTCTCAGGGAAATAGCTATGGAAGAGGATGAGGGCCAATATATAGGCTACTTTTTTCAGATCTCACCTGTTTTTCTTTTGTTGTTGTGTTTTTTTTCCATTTTTTCAAGAATTCTAAAAAAAGGAAATCAGAACCTGAAATATTGGGTCAGACGAAAGAAGTCAGTGGCCCTAATCTTAGCTGCTAACCTGCTAAATGCTTCACTGTCCAGTATGGTTGCTAGCTACTTGCAAGTTGTGTCTTAATTGTTTGTTGCTGCAGAAGTTCATTTTGAAGGTCCTTCATGGAAACTACACTTTGAGGAATTTCAATTTTTGCTTTAATTGAAAAGCAGAAACTCTATATATATTGGTATAGGGGCTTAAAGTCTGGATATCGCAGCTTTTTTATTTCATTCATTCTCTTTTACATTCCTATGTCTGATATCTTTATAGAAGTAATATACCATATCCTTTTGATATCTATGAGCTGAATGCTAAATCTATACAAGCATCAGGGTTAGTGGTATTGTGATGAATCTTACCTCTTTTCATACAACTCAAGGGAATTGACCTCTTAGACTGTAGAGAATTATTATTATTATAATAATTAAAGCACACAATTATATCATTTTTACAGCCGTAACTGGGGTGTCTGTATCTTTGCAAAGGAATGAGACAGACTTTTCTTGCACTTGTTCTTACTTAGTTCTGAAACAGAATACGCAATGATAGAGAGAAGATGTGGAAAGTTGTAACATTGTTCAAACAGGCCAAGTTCTTGTAGGCAGTATAAATCCGCCTCCCTCTATTTACCAGCAAAGCATAAAAATTAAACACACAAGGTTCAGTTTAATGAGCAGAACACATTGTTATAGCCCTGTGTGATTTAATCTCGCCTCAGATCAGGATCCAGTTCTTTACTTTAGCTCCAGATATGTTTGAAGACTCAGATCATGCTCTCTTAATCAGGTAACCAGCTCCAGGAGGAAAATTACCTCCTTCCGACCACTCGCACTCACCTGCAGTGACCCGGAGCAATCAGAGGTGAATGGGGCTCCTAATCACGGAAAACCCTTCAGGTCAGTACACGCACACCCCATTCTGGCCCACCCAACCTCCTCCGACAGGCCAGCTCTGAGTTCAAGTGTTTAAACTGTCACATCAAATAGGCTCAATGCGGAGATTACTGAGCAGGAAGCATTGTGTGTTTAGTTTGATGCCGAATGCAATATCCTGACGCTCTGCTGATCCCAGCAGCTGCGGGTGGAGAGCGATTGAGCTGAGCTGTGTCAAGTAGAGGTGGATGATGCCGGGCACGCTCGTACTTTGGTCAGCAAGGGAAAGTGTGGAAGGTGGTTCAAGAAACAAAAGGGTGTTTTAGCAACAAGTACTGGAAATGATCCATAACCTGGAGCAGAACCAGGACTCCCTCACTGTTTGTTTTGATAAAGGTAGCTCAGGTCATGCAGCAGGAGTGTGTGGAGCGTGGAAACAGACAGAAACACCAGTGGCATGTTATGAATTTATCAATTCTTAGACGATTGATGAAAGCTAGGACTGTTTGTGTTACATGCACTCTTAACTCTGCAAGGTCGGACCATATGCTCTTTAAGTGTTGTATGTGGAAAAAAGGCTACATTACAGTGAGGGGACTCTGTACTAAACTGTGCCAGCCCTCTGACAGCTGATGAATGAGCTAAAACCTTGCTCCTCCCACAGATCCTTGATCATTTGCAGCATGTGGTCCAGTGTTAAAGTTTGAGGACTGTGAAACCTTAACCCATCCAGTAGCGCATTTAGTGGACCCAGTGACTTATAATCTGTAGTGCATGAACAAATTAATCTCTGCCTGCATAAAACACACACTGTTTGTAGGGTAATGAAAAATAAAGGAGTGCTTTTTCATTTTTAAAAGTTAAAAGAAAAAAAGAAGGTTTTTGTCTGCAGGCTGCGAGTCAAAATTGGACTTAAAGATGTTATTGTTTTCTGACCACTTGGTGTCACTAGAACAAGCAGTAAATACACGGTAGACTATGTATCACTTTTAGATAGTATTAAACATGAATGAAGTTTCAGTGAAGTCACCCACTGGGTAATGAGGAGATGTTTTGAGCCCAACGATAAAAAATTCTGACTCAACCTAACGTTTGATCAACCTGGAAAAACAGGTGGAGCTGAGGTGGACTTTAAACCTCCTGGCAAATGGCGTCAAAGCACCCACCTATCGGTCAACTCAGCCATGCCCTTAATTATACAAATATATGCATAATTAAGGGCATATGCACCCTGCTCAGTGTGTTTGTGTGACTGAAGACATGAGCCTCAGAGACCTGAACTGTTTTTGTTCCAGGCTGTAAACATGTTTTTAAGGTCTAGGGCCAAAAAGGAGAATTTTGACCCAAGACCTGGTGGTGATTCGTTGGCGTTTGCAGCCAGCATTAAGTGGACACTCAAGTGTGCTACTCTTTTAAATTGGCTTTATTTCTCAACTCAGAGTGTTACTGCTTGGTATCACTTTATAGGCCAGCTGTTTGTCTGTGAGCTAGCATTGCTTCTTACACACAGATCCAATCTAACACTCAGTAAGTCCACTGATTTGATCCAGATTATGTCGGGACCTACTGGATGGATTGTCATGAACTTTGGTCCAGACCCTCAGCTCGTTCTTGAAAAATAATCATCTTCATTTTTTTTCCAGAGAATTTTCACAAATGTCAGCTTCTTTTGCACAGATCTAACATGGTCACATATTAAATATATTAGAATCAGCATCACAATAAATTTCTCCCGACACGGATACTAGACACCAGCTTTTGAGTGTTCCTTTTATGTATGGGGACATTTTATTCACAGTGTTGTGCCTTTAAAATTCAACACTAGTTACAAAGCGTTTTTTGCTGATAGTTCCAACAATGCTCTGCATTTTACAACAGCACCAACAAGAAATACTGTTAGAGTTGTCAGTGATGACCAAATGTGATAGTACTAAGTAATGTCTATTTTGAAGGCACCATAGTGAACAAAGGCAACACCAAGCATCTTCCGATTGGTGGCTGACAGGTGGCATCACGTCAGTTTGTAAAATATGTAACACAAATAGATATCTACAGCCGCTAGTTAGTATGAGTTGTGGAAACAAGTGCTGGCAAATAAGTGAGAGATAGATAGATAACTAAAATGCACAGCTGCCCCCTTTAAGTAAATGATTTGTAGATCTCTAATTTTGTCCATTGAATATTGGCACTTAATCTTTCACCAGCTATTCTTAGAATCCTCTGCCTGCCTAAAACAGATCTTCAGATTAAGACAACAGTAATTAAACTCACTGTTTATATTCAAATAACTGACTAATATAGCTTTTAGTCCAGGAGGGCCGCATGAATGGGTGCTACATTCCTAAAGGTGGACCACCAGCTGACTCCTTTTCAATCAGCAGCTTCTTCTAACAGGGTTAACAAATGATAAGGACCCTCCACCTTGATAGAAACCCACCCATGATGCCCCTCGTCTGTACGCCTATCGCCGCTCCGTCAGTTGGACTGGCTTGTTCCACCACTGGACAGGAAGTGTGCTAATCTGTAACCCGATCCAGGGGAAGGAAGAAGTCAGGAACCAGCCTTCAGTGCTTTCACCAATCGTATTCATCACAGAGCCAGGCCCGGGCTCATTTAGAGCGGGAGCAAGGCTTAACTAAACATCTTCTCCATAAAATAAATGCTTCCAGGTTACTCCCAGTCCAGGTTCCTCTCACAGGAGCATCTGATCTCAATTACCAGGAATGCTAAAGGAAGCCGTGAGCCTCGGCCTGCAGCCTGCGCCAAGTGCACCATGGCAACCAGCGGCACGTCTCTGAGCCCCGAGCAGATAGGAGTAGTTTTCAGGCACTTGTGAGGCGGGAAACGATGATTTGATAATTAGTTCCTGATGCTTCTCATTCTCTTTCGTATCAATCATGTGTAGAGAACAGAATGAAGTTCAAATACAGTTTGCTGTTTGAAGCCACAGAGGACAGACATGGTGGAGTGATGTATGGATGTATGGGTGCCTGCACATCCAAACAACCTCCAAGACTAAACAAAATACTGCAAAGTGCTGAAAAGGGAAGGGGAAAAAACAACAATGAGGGCTGATAGTTATGAACAAGTTTCAACCTCCATTTAGAATAGAAATATCACAAATGTAGGCTCTGAGTGTGCTCATGCAGCCTCCACTGAGGATGGGTTTCAGAAGTAAGTTGTCTTTGCACTTTGAATCTGGAGTGTCCTGTTACAGCTGTGAGAGGGGTACAATCAGTGTGCTGCATTCAAGTGCTGCTCATTTGCTCCTACTTTTAAGATAAAAAGATTCATTTGAAGCCCTGATATTTTTTACTGTAGGGGGAAAGCAGTGCTCCTTCATTTTTATTGGAAACCTCAGAAAGCACACATAATATTAATATATTGTTTTGCAAAAAATTCAAGAAAACTACAAAGCCTCAAATGCTCTGCAAAGGTTATCATTATTATTGTGTCTCGACAGGAAAATTATACAGTTAGCACAATCTAACAAATCATTTGGGGTTCTGTGCTCTCTCTCTCTCTTGCCATGTATGATGAAGCTGTCATAAATGTCACTTTTGACTCAAACACGTCATTTATTGTGATAACTACAGAAGTAGATCATTTTTTCAATGCTTGAAAACATGAAGCAACAAATTTGGCTAACTGTGGGATACTGCAAAAAACACACCCTCTCTAACACACTCTGATCTGAACTTAGTATGTCATGGTCTGAATCAACAGAAGGCTGAGCTCATGCAGTTTTGTGATGAGGTGATTTGTGAACCACGACCACACAGGCTTTGAAGATGACAGGATTGAGAGGAGAAACCTTATCACTGCTGTTGTGTTTTTTTGTTTAGCTAAGACGGATCAGCTGCTGATAAATTATCTGAACATGTTGGGGTCAGGCTTTGACTTATCTCTGTGAGGATATTTCAGACAGGCTTTGGTCTTTAAATTGCTACAGCATGCAGGAAATTACAGCAGAGTTACTTCAACACTCAAATATCTCACATAGGTTTGGCTCAGTTTTATATCTCTGTGGGAAGATATCAAAGATCGGAACCTGGCAACTCAAACTCATTGTTTGGATCATTTTTTGACAGAAGAAAGCCTCTTTGTTTCTTTCCCTCACATTTTTAAAGGAAGTACAATCAAGAGATACAGTTGGATCTCCAACTTTCCATCATTGTGTCGAGGTTTTCCTGTGATGGACTGCTGCCCACTGCCTCATGTTTCCCGATTATAATAAGGAACTATGAAAAAAGTAAGAGTTGTTTCTTTACATTGGAAATGTCACAAATAAACCTTAAAAATTGGATCAGGGGGCGTTGGTGGCCTAGCGGTCTAAGCGCCCTACATACAGATGCTACAGCCTTATCGCAGGGGTCGCCGGTTGACCATCACCTGCATGTCTTCCCCTGCTCTCTACTCCCCACACTTCCTGTCTCTCTTCAGCCGTCCTCTCAAATAAAGGCAAAAAAAGCCCAAAAAATATGACTAAAAAAAAAAAAAATGGGACCAGATAATTGTACAGTACAGTTTCTGTTCCTATCTGACAACAACATTTATAAGCACCTCAAAAATATTTGAACATGCTCCAACAGAAATACATTTTTTTGGCTGCTCTCTTTTAATGTTTGATGAACTATTTAGCTCTGACTTAATCTCAAACTAGACATTTGAAGATTATTTATTTATTTATTTATGTATAGTTTATTTGTTAGGGACAGATACCGTATACATAGATAAACTAAGAACAGCCATCCCTTGTAAGTATCGTAGTGTTTGTAGTGAATGCTAATTTACAACACCTGTCCTTAGAAGGGCTTTTGAGAGAGTAAAATATTAAAACAGTGAATTCAAATAAAAAAGAAAAGGTATGATAAGTACAGCTGGATGCAATAAAACACACATTTATCAATGACAAAACATGCAGAAAATCAGACATGAGTGCAGGTTTGTCGCTGAATTAACCAGGATTTGGTGGCTCACCATTTATTTGACATTTACGTTGTACCATCTGTACATATGAATTGAATCAGGTTCGACAAAGTGTTCAGGTCAGATTTTGTCATTTATCCACAAACAGGGAATTAAACTGAACAACATTTTTCCACCTGTTAAATAGTGCACAAAACAAGAAGCAAACGAAACAACACATGAGACAAACAAGTCTGGAAACGCAGGTGTGCTATAACTCTGGTGCACATGGTGTTGTGTGTACAACCAGTGTGGACAAGTATAAAATGTCAAAATGTAGCATCACTGCAGTAGTTTATCTGTCCCTGAATTTATAAAACTGTTCAAGTCTATAACAAAATGTTATAGTTGTGTGAAAGTCAGTGCACCTGAGTTCTGCCCAACAACATTATCAACTTTATCACATCCACTCAGTGTTATTCATGGAGAGCTTTCCATCTTAATATCCACGTTCTTGATGATTTGCTGCCTTTTCATTTGTTTTCAATATTATGTACCACAAGTTTCACTCAAAATTCAATCAGTTACCTTTCAAAGATTATGAATATAACAATAATAATAATATTTGTTATATAGCACTTATCAAAACAGACAACAATAATGAACAAAGCAAGAAAGGGAGACATTGAACTAGCAAGACAATTTAGAGGAACAACTTAAAATAACAGCTGAATAAAAGAGAAACTACTAAAACAATTTCAATCAATACACCAATTAAAAATCATTAAAACAAATAAAACAAGGAGTGAATAAAAAAACATTAATAAAAACATGAATTTAAAAATATGAACTCTTAATTTAAACTTTAAAGATAACATGGACAGACTTTAAAAGGCAGATGGTGTGATATTATTTAATGTTCCTGTTCCTCTTATAAGCCAAATTGACCTTATGTTCCCATATTTTTTTCATTCTCTTTGGTGTGGATGGATTGATTTTTACCATGTTATGAACAAAAAACTATATAAATGCTCACCAGATTACTCTTGCCCTCTCAATTTTGTGTGGACTTTAAGATCAGAGCAAGTTACTCTACATGTAGTTGAGTCAGCAAATATTAAACAGACAGGAAACAAAGGAAGATGCAAACAGTCGTCTTTTAAAAGTTCTGTGTTTTTACAAACAAGGACACATCAATCAGTTTTGCAGTTCACTTCAAATTTAGAATTTAGAATGTCATTCTTATCATCTTTCACAAACAGAAGTTATAATAAAGATATTTTCACTGTTACTTATGTAGTAAACTTACCTGTCTTTAAACAAGTGAGGCATGAATTTTGTAACAATTTACCAGCAGGTGGAGCTAGAAGACTTTCCCCTTTATCACCCCCCTGTTTCCTGTATTTCCTTTTAGTGTTATCATTTGACTAACACACACAAAAATATTAATTATCAGAAAAACTTGTAACTCTTAGAAAAACCTTCACATGCTGGAATAAACATTTACTGAGAGCAAAGCGTGGAAATGTTCTGTATTAAATGATACATTCAAATGTATTTGTGCAAAATGTAGAAGGCTTTCTTTGAATTATTAAGGACCAAATACAAAAACAATAGAGGAAGTAGAGGAAACCATGCTACCGCCCATTCACTACAGCTGCCTCATGTCAGAAAGTCAGACCAGGTTCAGTGGTCTCATAGTTGCTTTGAAGAGAGAAGACAAACTGTCTCTCTACACCAGGATACATTTAACTTTGAACACTCCTTGAAATCTACCTGTTGGAGTCATGAAAGGTGAGTCCTTTAATTATTTGTAGAAATGCTTCCTTGTTAAATTTCATGCTTTAAGGTCGAATTTAACTATTTTTAAAATGTTGTGTAGAGTTTGGCATCTTCTCCATGTGGATGTTCATCCACCTGTTGCTGCTGCAGACCTCATCGTGTGCTGGAGACTCAGGAGTTGGTGAGTTTGTTTTTTTGCTGTTTCCATCACAACAAAGTACAAGTCTTTCTACACTTGGACAACATTTTTCTTAGATGTGATGCATATAATTAATAATTGTATGCTCAAACAGGTATATTGCAGACCTTTACATAAGTGTTTACCACTTAAAGCTCCTGTTTATAGTTTTAAGCTGGTTATGAGAAGGATTGAAAATTATATTAATGCCTCTTTATGACCTGCAAAAACAAAACAGCAACAAGTCTGATATTTGTATAAGGTAATTTAAATGCCTGACATCCCTGTTAAGGGTACACTGCACTCTTACAAATATGCAGGATACAATTCTTCGTTAGAAAACACTGCTTACAAAGTATTTGATTTAAAGTCACTTCATCATACATAGTTTTTATTAAAGCTCCTGTGAGGAACTTTTGGTTTGCATCATTTTGGCGTCTCATGTGAACAAAGTGATACCTCTTATCTTCATTATGCTGATCCTGCCTGTACATGTGAAAGAAGCGTTTTCTGATGACAATCTCTTCCTGCTGTCTTTCAATAGTCAAGTGTATCACTGACAGTAAATTTTCACTAAAGAAAATGTCAATAAAGGCTGTTTCTTCAGGATGCTGTTACTCACTTTGTGTGGCACCTACCCTGGGGCGTTAGTTACAGGCATTAAAGGTACAGTATAAAGAAATGGTGTAGTGATGGTGGCCTTCGAGTACAAGAAGCTCCTGTGATGCATGATAAGTGTGATCCTCCATCTGTCAAGTTTTTACAACCAAAAATTGTCTATCAGTATAAGTTTTTTTGTGCACAGCAAGCACTTTCTTCTTCTTCTTCTTCTTCTTCTTCTTCTTCTTCTTCTTCTTCTTCTTCTTCTTCTTCTTCTTCTTCTTCTTCTTCTTCTTCTTCTTCTTCTTCTTCTTCTTCTTCTTCTTCTTCTTCTTCTTCTTCTACTTCTTCTTCTTCTTCTTCTTCTTCTTCTTCTTCTTCTTCTTCTTCTTCCAATTGGCAGCCACCCATCAAATACAAAACCGCTAAACCCCTCTCTAGATTGCCCGTTCTGTAGAAACATTGTGGTGCAAAATGGCGGCTTTGATCGATATAAAAGACTCATTCTAAGTTAACAAAAATACATTGTTTTTATATTCAGGTGATAATGAATTGATTTAAACATACCTATGAATATTATATTTCATTTTCACAAAGTATGTTCTGCTAAATGCTGCTAAATATTACATACTGTACCTTTAAAATAATTGTATAGAAATTATCCCTGCTGTCACTGAAGGTCTCTTTTGCTTTTGTAGTAAAAATACATAAACAGTGTTAGCAACTGTGGTTAAAATATGAATCGTCAAAATAACCAATGTTGCATTAAGGCGTATCTTATCCTATAACATTCAAGCTTAAATACAGTACAGTAACACATCAATACATCTGTTCTGTTTTTAGGATGCACACATAAACTCTCCCTTCAGAAGCCTGAAATATAAATATTTCTTCTGTAGCGTGGCCATGTTAATCTTTCCTCTAATTCACAGCTAATGAGGAAGAGAAGCTGCAGGGTCGCACTATCTCACTGAACTTCTGCAAGAGTGAAGGGGGGGCAGGAAGCCATGGTACCACGGCGTTGAGTGTTGAAGATATGGGCAGTGGGTGGGGTGGGTGTTAGGCAACACAAACAGCTACTTGAACAAAAAAAAGAGGTCTGAATGAATATTTATCTGGCTGTTCCATTGAAAAGACTGAACTTATCTGTATTTATCCTGCATAGTTTACCTTTCACCGCGTAGACAGCTGAATACATTCATTCCTGGAAACTTCCCAGTATAACCCCAGCCTGAATAACAAACTCACATCGTTACATGTAAATTCACTCTCTGGTTGTTTGAGTATCATGCCAAGTCATTACTCTATTCTGTGCTATCCGTGCTTTAATTTAACAGGGTTTCACTTTAAATATGAATCATTCAGGGGCGCCAGTTTGGCTCAGTTGGTAGAGCGGGTGTCCCATGTACGGAGGTCACTGTCCTGGTCACACTGGTCGTAGGATTGATTCCCGGTCCTGGCATGAGCGGTGCATGTCGCCCCCTTTCTCTCCCCCCACATTTCCTCTAGAGCTGCCCCATCCAATACAGTGGAAAGAGACCCTCCATTCATAAAAACCAGGATGATTTTTGTCATTGTTCGCAGTGAATCCCTGCTGTTACTACCCGTGTCAGAACTCAGGAGTGTGTGTGAGGTTTGGCACAGACGGCTATCAATGTGACTGCACTCGCACTGGCTTCAATGGAGAAAACTGCACTGATCGTAAGTATAGAAAAATGCACCAGTTTCAAAATAAGTGGATATGTTTTAATGTGAGTATGAGTTACTTTAAAAGTCACAGTCTAAGTGACCTCAGTTTAGTATCAATTTATAATGACTTTGGATCAACGAAGCCACCTTAGCTAACTTCATGTCGAATGGGCCTCTCTTGAATTTGCATCTGACCCTTTAGCTACAGTGGACAAACCTTTAAGTTTTAATCCTGGAGTTCATTTTTCATTTTGTGATTATATTATTAACTCTGAAACCTCCCATCAAATAAATAATGGGAAGAAGTAACTAACAAATACTCTGAACACTGGAGTGTTTTACATTAAGAGGATGTCCAAGAAAAACATAATCATTGTTTGTTTCAGCAACTTTGACATCAAGTGTAAAACCTTAATCAGCACCTTCTTCATTTGATCTTGATAAGTAACAAGCTTGAAATCAATGATCAATTATTTCTTATAACATTCAAAGATCAAATGGTCCATTTGAAGATCTAACCCAGAACTAAAGACAGGAAATCTAAAAACAAACCTTACTTTGGAACAGGATAATCACCACAAATTGGACGTGTCACTACCTGGCAACACAATAACTTTTCCTCTTACTGGCTTACAGTTGACCAATAAAGCACTAATAAAACCTTAATTTACGTAAATAACATCTCACAAACAGTTTAAGTTAAGTTCCCTTCAAAACATTTCCTCTTTGTTTTCCTCTGTGCAGCTGAGTTCTGGACCAGACTTCGTCTCTTGCTGAAGCCCAGTCCTCCAGTCGTTCACTCCTTCCTCACGAACTTCCATTGGTTCTGGAACATCGTCAACAACTCTTTCCTGAGAGACATCATCATGAGATTAGTACTGACAGGTCTGTTGTTTTTAAACTTTTCACCTACCTGAGCAGATAAATCAACTTGTGTTAGGTTTTGTCCTTGTCCTTGTGGTCAAAATGTGGAGTATTTATAAAGTTAATGGACTTAAGTGGTTCAGACTCATTGATGCAGAAGTAGTTCTGAGAGTTTATGTGTTTGCTAAAGATATTTTAACCCACAAAAGGAAGTGAGATACTAGAATATAATTGGCTGCAAGATTTCCTCGGTTGCAAGCTTTCAGGAGACTCAGACTTTGAGTGTGTGGTTATTGCATTGTAATGGCAATTGACATAATGCTATAATGCTCTGCTATCTGGATATCAAAAAGCCCAGATGACAGATTGCATCTTGTAGCAAGGCACAGTTTGACAGTAATTTCATTTAGAAAATGGCAGTAAAGTTGAGTGTAAGCCATGCTGGTTTAACTGGCACATAACCACTCGACTGGAGCAATGCGCAACCAGAACAGGCACATGGATAATAATCTGCAAGAAAGACCTAAGACTAGTGGGGCAGACTCTGTGATCCTGTGTTAATTCATTCATTTTTGACTGACTGTTTTCTTACCTTTACACAAATTGGTTAGTTATAATTTAAGTTTCCATTGAAATAGCAAGGAAATAAGTCGCTTCAGAACATCTGTAGTTGCATGCTAGGCTTATAGGACAAGATCAGCAAAGACATAAGAGTTAATATTTTGTCTACAGGGGGAGCTCACAGGAGCTTTTACTTTGCTGTCTATATATAGACATTAAACATTAAATATTAAAATAATGTCTACAAACCAAGGTGAGAAAAATAGTGATATGGACTGCAAAGGATGCTTAAATGAATATGATAAAAATAGGTAATTATTTATCAGATGTGATGATTTACATGAGGTAGATAGTTTTTTAGTATTTACAACAAAAAATGGTTGGTGTAGATTTTTTCTAGATTCATGCCACACAGTGCAAATATATAGGTTATGGGTCCTTTTAATTGATTTTGAACAGTCAAGGTTTAAAGATAGTAAGATCTTGCATTTGGTACACAAACAATACATGCATGTACCAGTAGGATCAATAGCCATATTCCCGAATCCATAGACCCTGCATCCCGTCACCATATACAGAGGCTACAGTCCTTGTCGCAGTGGTCGCAGGTTTGACTCCCAGCCTCTTTGCTGCATTTCCCTCACCCCCTACTCCCCACATTTTTTGTCTGTCTCCAGCTTTCCTTTCTAATAAAGTCAAAAATGCCCAAAAAACATAAATTAAAATAATATTAAATAAATAAATGTATGTAAAACTATGAATCACCTTCTCCCACAGTCAGGAGCGACCTTATTCCAAGCCCTCCAACCTACAACACCAAATATGGCTACCTCAGCTGGGAGTCCTATTACAACATCTCCTACTACACCCGGCTCCTCCCTCCTGTACCTAAAGACTGCCCTCTACCTATGGGAACCAAAGGTGAGACCTACCTGTACACAGCTGTTCACAGACCACTGCGCCTCTGGGGAAATGTTTCTTGACATGTGTCTTTCTCTCCAGGTAAATCTGTTCTTCCTGATCCCAAACTTTTGGCTGAGAGGTTTTTCAGGAGAAAGACATTCAGGCCAGACCCTCAGGGAACCAACCTGATGTTTGCCTTCATGGCCCAACACTTCACCCACCAGTTCTTCAGGACAAACCATGACGTACCAGGTGGCTTTACTAAAGCTTTGGGACATGGGGTGAGAGACAGAGAGCAGTTTTCAAAAACAAGAATAGTCACTTACCAATAAAACAGAATCATAAACAATAAAACCTGTTTTTTAAGCTACAAGTATATATTTCTTCCATTATTTTTAGCTTGACTTTTTTGCATATCACCAATCTATTTAATCATCTTCCTCATTCAGGTGGATGCAAGTAATATCTACGGTGATAACCTCATGCGTCAGCTTCAACTCCGCCTTCAGAAAGATGGGAAGCTTAAATATCAGGTAATAAAATAAAGAATAACGTGACAATTTAGAGATATGCTCTCTTTGCTTTTTTAGAGAGCTCAATTATATCGCCTTCTTGTCTTTAATGAATATTGTACTAAGAGCTAGCAGTTGGTTAGCTTAGTCCAGCATAAGAAGTTGAAACAGGAGGAATTAGTCAGCACAGCCACTTTACGATGAATATGTTTAATCTATCATCATGAGATTATATTTTGAAGAAGCTATGCTAACTCTCAAGAAAGTACTGCTGAGAAGACAAATATTTTGGACATATGTACAGCTTTGACATACTTATACTGCACTAACATATTTCAATTGTTATGCTTCTTTATACACTCATCTACATGTCAGAAAAATAAGGGTTCTCTCATTTATTTCGATCACACTTTAGTTGTTACTGACTTTGCTGAGTCATATTTTTCACCAGATGTAACCCATGATAAATGCTGACACATTATCACAGATTTTTTCTGTATCTATTCCTGAGAATTATTTACACGTCACGTCTCTTACTAAGAAATGATCTCTATTGTAACTGTGGTTTTCAAAATTACTCTCATCGTGATAGTGCAGAAAAGTACTGAAATGGAAATCTTTTACTTCCGTGATATGAGTCTTATCATCGGTCTTGTTGATCTGAAGGCTGTAATTGAGCCATACTTCCTGTTTCACTCTAGTTTCATAGAAACTTGAGGTGAATGTGTTTGGATAGCAGAGAATGTGGTTGAACAGAGAAAATTTCTCACTCACTTTTGGCTTGTCTGCCAGCTGCCATCCTGCCTTTGACATGATCAGGGATTTGGTAAAGAAGTTTCCCAAAATATCTTCATCAATGGACACTTTGTTTGAGGAGATACAGTAGTTTGTTAAAGAAACTGTCCTTTCCGTTGTACTTTGTGTTACGACCCTGGCTCAGGGGAGGCAACATAGAGGAGTCATGAGACAAATCTACAACCATATATTTATTACAGACAATTAATACCAACAAAACAACAAAGAGGGAACAGTAATAGCTGCTGCCATGCTGCTGATCGTGGCTGTGTGAGAGAGAGTGGGAGGGGCTTGGCAGAGGCTTTTGTAGCCAGCCCACAGGTGTCACAGATCAGCAGCTGATCAGTTATGGAGGGTGGAACGTACCTCAAGGAAAGAAGAGACAATTAGTTTTGCACATAACACTTTGCCTTTGACACCTAGTATAGTACTCCCAAAGAGGGAGGAAAACAGGGTATTTAAAAGTCTGAAATGCTCAAAATCAAACACACCTCTAACATGTGGATGACTGTTTTTGTTTGTTCACAGCTAGTGAAAGGTGAGACGTACCCTCCTACCGTCTCTGAGGTCCCTGTGCACATGGTGTACCCTAAAGATTTCCCTCCAGAGCAGCGTCTGGCCATTGGTCAGGAGGTGTTTGGCATCTTGCCGGGCCTCACCATGTATGCTACCATATGGCTGAGGGAGCATAACAGAGTCTGTGACATCATGAAGGCTGAGCATCCCACCTGGGACGATGAGCAACTCTTCCAGACCTCCAGACTCATCATCATTGGTGAGAGCCTCCAGAGCCTGATAGTTCTGATTTACATGTCATCTAATACCAATGCTTTGTCATAATCAAAACAGTCCCATAGACTATAGACAAACAAGGTACCCTAAAGCATCTGCATGATATCTACTAGACTTTCAACTCACTCCAATGTAAACCTATCAGAGTCTATATTATATGCCCCAAGCTACAGCTGAAGGTTGTCGTTAGAGGCCATTGATGGACTGAATAATGCAGGATTTAAAAGTGAGAGTTTTTGAGCCCTGTTTGAAAGCAAAAGTTGAGGTTTAATTTTATTTCACAAAGCACAATACTTTTCGAGACTTTTGCGTTTTGAACTACTTGAAATTAAATATTTTTAAAAGGAATCTATCACCATTAAAACCTTTCGGTCTCTGGCCTTTTTGTCCAATGGAAATGTTACTCTTCAATAATCTGGGATGAGAATGTTTTTGCAAAACTTATATGTACACAATTAAAGTATTTGTTGATTGATGATTTGTACAAATATACTGCTTTGGCTCAGAGGTGAACTTTTTATCTTCCAGGAGAAATAATCAACATCATAATCGAAGAGTACGTGCAGCAGCTGAGTGGTTACTTGCTGAAAATGAAGTTTGATCCCACGCTGCTTTTCAACGCACGTTTCCAGTACAGCAACCGCATCGCTCTGGAGTTCTGCCAGCTCTACCACTGGCACCCTCTGATGCCTGACAGCTTCATGGTCGACGGAGATGAAATCCCATACTCCCAGTTTCTGTACAACACCTCCCTTCTCATGCACTACGGGGTGGAGAAACTGGTGGATGCTTTCTCTCGACAGCCTGCAGGACAGGTAGATACAACATTCACTGGTTTTATATGTAAACGGAGAGGTAAGATGCAGTTACAACTTTCTCCTGAAATTTTTTTCTCTGTTTTTTGTTTTGCCAAAAACATGATCAGAGGTTATGTTTTTCTCTTCTACCCTACCTTTATCTTTCAGACCCTTCAGATTTAATATAGTGAGTGAAGAATATTAAGCTTGTTTTTTTATCTTTGTCTGCAATGGTTGCTTAGAGGGAAGTTGTCATTTATGTTTTCAGATGTTCTTGTTCATCACCTTTTACTCTCTAGATGCAAAAAAGGGTTCAAAAAACAAGTATGCAATAATACTGTTCTCACAGAGGGACACTTTCAAGTAGCTGAACTTGTTCAAACAGGCGTGTGTTGCATGACTCCTTTGCTCTGTCATGTATTACTTTCTCTCTCTCCCTCTCAGTAACTATGGCGGGATCACTCAAGCAGACCACAGTGATGTTGCAACATCTGACTTGACACGTATTTAGAACCACCAAAACCGCAGTGTATCTTAGGTCGTCCACATTAGAGCACACAACCCCTTGTAATCACTTCCTCAAATCAAATAGTTTTCTCTCACATCGCTCTGCAGCATCTTTTGCACATCAGCCGTTTTTTCTGTTTGCTGAGAATTAAGATGTTGATCACTAAGTTTTGCTATTGATCTCCCAGTTTGAATCTGTTTGATAGTGTTGCTTAACAGTTCTCATAACAAACATGATTTGTATCTGTGTTACAGATTGGTGGAGGTCTAAACTCTCATGAAGCTGTGCTCAAAGTGGCAGAAATGGTCGTCAGAGAGTCTCGAGCAGCACGTGTGCGGCCTTTCAATGAATACAGGAAGAAGTTTAACCTAAAGCCATACACCTCTTTTTATGATCTAACTGGTAAGCATGTTTAATATAATAACTATAATATTATAATTTTTCTGGATCCTGCATCAGAGCTTCATTTTTTTTTGTTTCACATTAAGTGTACAGTGATTTCTAAATAAATAACATTCTAACATTCAGTATTTGTTGTTCTATGATAACTATGCATATTCACTTTCTCTAAATATATAAAAAAGCAACATTAAAATACACACTTTATTTCACAACAGCTTTTCAAGGTTTAGATCACTTGGTAACTTTTGGGTAAATTTGAAAAAGTAGGTCACTATTTATATTTTTCTCACACTTTCATTTTCTGCTCTAATCATCGTAGCTGCAGATTACACAAAGTGCTATTGACACCTTTTTTTTTCTTCTGACACTTTTCAAGAGAAGCTAACTGCTTTTTTGTGCTAGAGCAGTTTGTAGTTTGTTGTGCGACATGCTTACATCAACATGCTTTCATGCTGCAATGTATGTCACCTTGTTAATGTGCTTGATGCCGGGCCATAATGGTGGAATGCATGGAATACGTTTTACAGGTGCCAGTTGTGTAGATGTTTCACATTGAGTTCAAATGTAAAGTTAATATTTGCTTTAAAAGAAAAAGATCACAAACTAAGAGTGGTTCTTCCTCTGTGCATCATGATTTTGTGTGTTTGTACAAATTCAAGGCAACCCTTTCCAGTTGTTATTGAGACTTGACAGTCAATGTCTTGTAACTTTTGTTACTTCCTTAAAGCTATGCTAGTATTGATCTAATCTAGAACAACATGAATTTGACTGAAACATCCAGAGAAAACTATGACTCTGAAATGGGTTAAAGACAAGCGGCAACCTCCGGTCTAAAAATGAGTCCAATGCGGAAGTGCTAAAAACTGCAGTTAATTGAGGATCCGCTTGAGGCTGGCACCAGAAGTACCGGAAACCACATACACACCAATTCAAAAAAGCCGATCCTTACAGCAGAAATAAACATGTTTACAGCCTGGTACAAAAGACGAGTGTAGTCTGGATAGCTCATTTCTCAATCGGCACACACTGGACGGGGGGTGAATCTTTTTCTGACGCTGTAATTTCGAAGATATTGAGATTAGGAGTCTTCCAATGAGAGGTACAGTTGACTTGATTGACAGGCGGGAACACTGTAGCTGTTGGCTAGAAGGCTCAAAGCCCGCCTCTTTACGTCACAATCGCTCAACAGCAGCAATATGGCTTTTGCCGCCGCCGATTGGCCTCAAAACAGCGCTTCAGAAACAGATGGGTGACGTCATGGATACTACGTCCATATTTTATACAGTCTATGGTTAAAGAAGACTGCTGTCATACTAAATTCGAAATAAATCTATTGCACTTACATGTATGACATCTGGTTGTTGGTGCTACATATCAAGTTAGCAGCAATTATTACCAGGCTGTGTTAAAATCTAGCTTCTGAGTGTGCACATTCAGAGCTGCCTGTTGACACTGTGGCAGAAATATTAGTTTAGCATTCCAAATTGTTAAACATTGTGACCAAAAATGTAGTTGTTAGATACACTAACTACAGCTGAGGAGCCTTCAGTGTGAACAAGACCCTGCTATCTTGTCTGATGTCAGGATAACAACCCACTCACTATACATCATCACTAACATACTTACCTTCTGATTTTTATCTTTCCAAAGGCAACACAGAAATGGCCAGAGATTTAGAGGAACTATACGGTGACATAGATGCTCTGGAGCTCTACATCGGCGTCCTGCTGGAGAAAACTCGTGCTGATGGCATTTTTGGTGAGAGTATGGTTGAGATGGGTGCTCCTTTCTCTTTGAAAGGCCTAATGGGAAACCCAATCTGCTCCCCTGAGTACTGGAAGCCCAGCACATTTGGGGGAGAGACAGGCTTCAACATCGTGAAAAAGGCTACTTTGAAGAAACTGGTGTGCCTCAACACCAAGTGGTGTCCTTACGTGGACTTCCATGTTCCAAGAAATGAGGAGGAGGCGAAACCAAAGACACCGTCTACTGAACTTTAATGATTACCTGATGAGCAGTTGATAACAATACTTCTTTTAGTCAAGTTTTTTAACCCAGCCTGTGGGTCTACCTCCTGAAACAGCTGACAAACCACATAGTTTATAGAAAACTCCAATAAAGAACTTGTGTGTCTGCTTGTTTTGTTTCCTTTGAGGCCTTTAACTCTTTCATTTTGGTCTAAACTGAAGCAGGTCAAAACTTTAAAATGATTTCCCAATAACATTTACAGACATTCATGGTCCCCAGAGGGTAAATCCTTTTCAAGTTTTTTTTTGAAGTTGTAACATAAATAGGACAATGTTTGAATTTATCCCTGACTTCTACTTTTTCTTGATGTCGATATTGGTGTGATCATACTTCTGATGAATTTAATTTATAATGGTACCAAAGGTTAAAAGGACTCAAAGGAGAAGTCTGTTCAGTGATCCCTGAATGCTCCTCCAGCAGGTCAGTGTTTCAACTTAAGCTAAACTCTCTTATGTTTTGGCACACTAGTAAATGTTTTTAGCAGACATGTATAACCCACAAACAATTTAGGGGATCCTTTATTGTGTCACACCAAAACAGTATTGGATCTGGCTAAATCCATCAACTAGTGAAGAAATTATAAAAGTTTGCGACTTAAGAAGTGTCTTACTTTTTACTGAGTTTTTAAAAGATTTCAAACTTGTGTGATACTTTGGTTTATGATTAATCACTGACAATACTAATCACATTCTCATCAGGCTCGGGTGAAAAATACTAGTTAGCAAACATTAGCATGCTTAGAAGCTAAAACGAGATGCTCAGCTAGGGTTGACAACTGTCCCGTATTAGCTGGGACATCCCGTTGGTTTGTTTTATATGGGACCTCAATTGTCCCTTATATTGACTACTAACTCTTGTAAATACAGCAGGCTGAACTGTACAGGTCCTAGATCAGATAAAACAGCAGATCATGTGCCAATCACACCGCCTTTCATCCAATCACAGGCCGCCTCACGCGCATCAGTTGTAAACAGCACAAATGCGCCAAGTCCTGCAAAAAAGTGTGGAGAGGGTTTTCTCTCTGATGGCCATTAAATGGTCAGGCTCAAGAAAGAGATGCAGCACAGAGCTGATCAAAAATGAACTTCAAATATCTGTAAACTGTGACTTGTCATGTAAGGACTTCTCTCTTGCTGTGCAAAAGGACAAAAGACTGCTTGAGTCAGTCAAAAGCAGCAAAAAGTATCCATGGAAAAAGTAGGGAGTCATACTCCTTTTGCATTAGATTTTTTTTGCCTGTTTTTTGATGTAAAGAGACAAATTGTGTTTTTTTTTAGGTTATTCATATGAAGTTACATAATGATACAGTCAGGATTAAAGGGAATATACACACTTTCTGCATTTACAGTTGAATCTGAATATACGCTGAATTCACACATCATGCTCACACCACCATGGGACCGTATCCCTGTCCCTTATTCAGTAGTGAGAAAGTTGGCAACCCTATGCTCAGCAAAAAACTCTACAAGCATAAGCATGTTAACAAGTTCAACTTATCATTTTGCAGAGCTTGACACATGTACAGGAACATAATGTGCAGCTTCTTTGCAGCTCATTTTTTTCACTTAGTAGAAAATATAACAACCAGAATACTCAATAGCATAATAATATGTCTGTTTAAGTTTTCACACAGACTGACTGTCTAACAGGATGCAGATGGGGGGTGCATCACCTTGTATGCATGAGAAAAGTTTTCACACTTTACTGTGGTTAGTGTCTAAAGATTGCAGAGTAAAAGCGTTGTAACATCTGTGTTTCATGGGTAAATTTAGAGGTTAAAATGTTTGCTCTGCTTGTGATCTTCACAGCAAATAGCATGATGCCGAAACTGCCTAGTCATCATGCTAACATTAGTGTGCTCACCGTGTGCTACTGTTAGAGTAAGGAGCAGCAGCTAAAACCATTCATTTAACTTTTGTGTCTCACATAATGTTTTATAATTACTGCTGTCTCTTTGTCTTTGTAAAGACAGAGGCTTTACTATTTATGAAAAGTTATATTGTGCTAGCTAAACTTTTTCTGTGTGGTTTACTCTCATTTGTATGAATAACCGATAACTAATGTCCTAATTGACAGAAAATAATATGTTCTTGCTGACCTCTGTGGCTGAAATTCAGAAGATTTTTGCATGTCTCCTAGAGAGGCTCCTGCATTTTATCACTTAGCAGTGACTATAAATACATCCAGGGGCGGATCTAAATAGGGTGGCAAGCGCCACCCTAAAACACAGCCTTGCCACCCCAGTTGGAAGGATTTAATTCAAAGAAAAGTTATGCCTCATCGGACACTTATGTGAATTACCGACTGCAGTGAAGTAGTGATGGGAAGTTTGGCTCATTTCAGAGAGCCAGCTCTTTTGACTCGGCTCCTAAAGAAGAGCCGGCTCTTTCAAATCCCGGGTGGCTCTTGATTTAGGGTCTTTTGTAGTCGTATATTTTACCTTAACCTTTTAAAAACTAATGGTTTGTGTTGAAAACCCTTTAACGTACACTGTTTTTATGAGAAGCCTTATAATTACCTAGTTTTGTGCATTTATTTTGTTACAAAACCATTCTTACTTTTGTTTAGTATTTTAATCAAACTTTTTTATTGCACTAATTTACAAAAAACTTCAAACATGTCGGCAGAACAAAACCAGAACCAAACTCAGGCAAACAGAGCCAGAACCAAACTCAAGCAAACAGAACCAGAACCCAACTCAAGCAAACAGAGCCAGAACCAAACTCAAGCAAACAGAACCAGAACCAAACTCAAGCAAACAGAACCAGAACCAACTCAAGCAAACAGAACCAGAACCAGAACCCAACTCAAGCAAACAGGACCAGAACCAACTCAAGCAAACAGAACCAGAACCAACTCAAGCAAACAGAACCAGAACCAAACTCAATCAAACAGAACCAGAACCAGAACCAAACTCAAGCAAACAGAACCAGAACCAACTCAAGCAAACAGAACCAGAACCAGAACCAAACTCAACCAAACAGAACCAGAACCAACTCAAGTGAACAGAACCAGAACCAGAACCAGAACCGAACAGAACCAGAATCGAACCAGAACCATAAACGAACCAGAACGGCACCAGAACCAAACTGGCAAACATAACCAGAACCAGAACCAAACTCAAGCAAACAGAACCAGAACCAAACTTAAGCAAACAGAACCAGAACCAGAACCGGAACCAAACTCAAGCAAACAGAACCATAACCAACTCAAGCACACAGAATCAGAACCAGAACCAAACTCAAGCAAACAGAACCAGAACCAGAACCAAACTCAAGCAAACAGAACCAGAACCAAACTCAAGCAAACAGAGCCAGAACCAAACTCAAGCAAACAGAACCAGAACTAACTCAAGTAAACAGAACCAGAACCAAACTCAAGTAAACAGAGCTAGAACCAAACTGGAGCAAACATTATTAATGTCCTCAGTGCAGGTTGGCATAAAAAAAATCAGATGCCTCAGCTTGGATGGGCTGATGCGATTTCTCCTCTCAGAAGACTCTCTCGGAAGGAACAGATGTACAGGACGCCATGCTGACCAATCAAAACAAAGTTACGGCTAGGGTTAGGATTAGGGTTAGTGTTATGATTAGGGTTAGTGTTGGGATTAGGGTTAGTATTGTGATTAGGGTTAGGGTTGGGATTAGGGTTAGGGTTATGATTAGGGTTAGGGTTATGATTAGGGTCAGTAGTGATGGGAAGTTCGTCTCTTTTCAGAGAGCCGGCTCTTTTGACTTCGGCTCCAAAAGAAGAGCCGGCTCTTTTGACTCCCCAACGGCTCTTAATTTAGAATCTTTTGTAGCCGTATATTTTACCTTAACTTTGCAAAAAATAATGGTTTGTGTGTTGAAAACCCCTTATGTACATTGTTTTGGAGAGAAGCCTTACAATTGCCTAGTTTTGTGCATTTAATGTACTGCCCCCCTCTTGCCACCCCATAAATATTTTTCTTGATCCGCCCCTGAATACAACAGTGTGGAAACACAAGTTAAAACTTTAAAATCACTCACAGCTGAATTCTGTTTTGCAGTTTTAGGTCTCATTATTCACGATTTTTCTTCTTTGACACACCAAGATGTCTGCTATGAAAAAAGCCCTTTTATTCTTTAGAGTGTCTGAAAACTACTGACTTCGATGCAAATTACAAGAATCACAAGCTGCAGTTGGGCTAAATAAGCTGGAAGAATTGAGACCTGATTGTGTATTTCTTTCTTGATGCTACAAAGTGCTAGCAGTCATCATCCTCAATTGTCACAGAACAAAGACAGAAAATTATACTCCAAATTTTGTCTGGCAGGAACAGTAAAGTATCTCCAGAAACTCAACCATGAAGGGGTTTAATTATAAATCAATAGTGATCTTCCAAGAAATGTATGACTGTTTGGAGGCTGTCATAGTTTCGACTTCTACTCAACTCTTCTTTTTCACTTCGTCATCATTAGAAAGAGCCGAAACCCTTCTCTGGTCCCAACAAACACCTTGCATTTCTGGAGTGATACTCTGAGCACAGGCGTCATCATGGCAGAGGTAAAGACCGAAGATGATGGTGTTGGAGACACAAGTAATCAGGCATAAGACAGACAAGACTAACTGCAAAAGTGAATTGTTTAATTAATGTGTGATGAAAGAGAACAGAGAGCGCTCAGGTTTCTGAGCCCATGGTCAAATGCTTTAATAAAACACAGCTACATGCATCAGCTGGACTCAAAACATACTTCATTTTGAATATATGGTTTAACATGCAAAAATATCAGTCAGGACTTCAGTTGTATTGTGTAAATGTTTATTGGTTCAGCTCCTCTTAGCCTCATTTGGTATCAAAAATGTGTTAACAGTCAAGTAGCTTGAAATGAGAGAGAAAAGGTCATTGTTTTGTTACCCCAAACCATGCACTGTTTTGGGAAAAAGTAAAATATCCTTGGCTGTTTCACTGAAAAATCTATACCGCACACATTCAGGTCTTAATTAACTTAAAATAACTAAAAACAATTTCACAAACATTAACATTAGATTCTCATATCAGTAATTATAAAATTAAAACTACACATACATTTTCTCTCTCATATTTCAACTGTTGAAAAAAACTTAGAAAGTAAAATTATACAAAGACTAGAAGTTGTGTAAAGTAGCAACCTGTACTACAGTTAAACTTCAACATGACAGCAGTGAATTCTCTCACAGGGAGAATCACAGAAAGTGCTGTGCTAAAGCTATAAGATACTTTTACAAGCAAATGAAGGTGCTAATAAACACTGTCAGCTCAACACACTTTTATTTATAAATGAAAAATGAAAAAGACAACCTCACAGGAGACTCGCTTATTCACCTTCTTGTTAAGAGTTTAGTGAAGAGCTCGATACCTCTGTAGAGCGTGTTTGGAGAGTAGAATCTTAAAGCAGGAGGGGGTTAGCTTAGCTTAGCTCAAAGACTGAATACAGATGGAAACAGCTAGCCTGTCTGTGGTCAGAGTTAAAATACATCCTTGCCAGTTCACCCAGATCTCAGTGATGAAGTATATCTTTTTGTTTCACTCAAGATATTATGTGTATTAAAACAAGTTTAGAAGTGTTCTATTGTGACGTGCTGGGTGTTTCCCTGCCCTCAGCCTTTAAGCTAAACAAAGCTAATCACCTTAAGTCACAGGCTCAAATTTTGAACACACATCAAAATAAAAAAATTAAAAATAAAAATTCTAATAATTCAAGTAATATCCCTTATTGTTCAGTTTTAGATGCCAGACGTAATAACATAATAGTGAAATTAAATATTTTCTTGTCTCCTGATTTCTCTAAAATTAAGCATTCAGCTAACTTCTTAGAGCTAGGGTTGGTAGTCACGGAAAACTAGCATGAATTTGAATGTAGCATTTCCTCCCCTGTCCACACCCGCTCACATGCAGGAGCGCCGCTGCTTCGGGTTTAATGCTTGTTTAATGGTTGGATGATTCCTTTAAAGATGCTCTCACACTCTACGAGGTACTCTGTCCTTATTGGTCGTATAGCAACAAAGATGTTTGTCATTCATAAAACTGCATGCCTTAATATGTAGCTACTTGAATCTGGCAGTGGATTGCTCACTCTCCTGACTGTTCGCTAATGTTGGGCCGAACAAAGGTGCAGCCCCTGAAGAGGGATTAGAGACTGAATTGATATGGGTGCTAGTGCCTACTGCCATTGAAGCAGTGGCTGCTGGGTAAAAATGGACATCAACTGCTACCGTAGTGAGGCCCAGGGAGACGTGGTGGGAGAGGAGCAGGGGAGGGTTTCCAGGAGAGATGCTGAGGCTGTGGTGGATGGGTGCTCCGCATGACTCTGCACTTTGCAGGGTTAAAGAGGAGCGCAGGCCCGCCTCAGGTCTGAAGGGTGGAGAGGGGGAGGGGGAACGAGAGGGTAAGGATGATGGAGGAGGTAAAGCATCCTGACATGGGCTGTGGTTGTCTCCTCTGTTACTGGTCCAGTCCTCAGCACACTGCAGCTGGATGCTGGGCTGGGACAGGCTGCAGCCCTTCTCCTCCTCCAGAGATGGATCAATCTGACAGAGGAAGCAGCTCTAAGTAAGAATTTCAAGATAAAAAGACAGCTTGCATCACCTTAACCTTAACCACAAGAGTGCTCTGTTATCTATGTTGAAGTATCATCTAACATATCTAACAATAATCTTTTGTAAGTGATTATATCTGTTACCTCTCAACTATACATTAATAACTTAACATATTAATGAGTCTTTGTGCTGTCAAACCTTTGTGTCAAGAATAGGCTCGGGATACGTCTCTACAGTGACTGAGTGGTTGTCCAGAGCGAGTGGTGTGTCCTCAAGAATATCCTCAAATGTAGGCTCCATCTGCACCGTGACCAGGCTGGGTCCTGGAGGCTGGGCTCGGGTGTCTGATGTGTTTGGGCTCTGCTCAATCACAGCCACACAGTCATCGTCTTCAAAAGCTCTGTGAGATACACAGCACTGTTTTTTCTGCATCTTTGACAAGGTGGTAGAAAGCCTGGTCTCCTTGATATTTTCATCACATATAAAAGTATAAATACCTGTTTTCATACGTTCGTCCTGCTGCTCGGCGTTCAGTGTGTCGTATGGGGACACCCAGATTCCTCTGGGCTGTCAATGAAATGTAATGGTTATCAACGAACAGGCCTGACAAGCTCATTACTTTTAACTCACAGACGATAGACAGCTCCCCAAAAGTGAAGCCAATACATTTGGAGGTCCCCCTACTGACTGACTGCAGAATAAGGCCTGATTTATACTTCTGCGTCAAATTAAACCCTTTTCCAACGCAGAAGTCTACGCACATAGTCTGATGTACGTGTTGAAACGATGCGGACTGCAAGCCCTGTGATTGGTCCGCTTCGCGGGATTGTATTTCCTGCATTTACAACACTTCCAGAATCGCAATCTGCTTGTTATTCTGCCCTGTAATAATTGCTGTATCATACATAGACTGTAAAAAAAAATCAACGTCCGATTGCTCGTCTGGAAGTGAGGCTTCCACAAAAGCTTCTCCCCCTGGTGGCTGGCTGCAGTATTGGTCAAAAACTCTGTCTCCCCCATTTATTTGAATTGGGCTGCGGTCAAACTTTAAAAAATAAATACACGTTGTACGAATGTTTCTCACATCTGTATGCTGTGGTGATATGTAGTTAATATTTGACTGTTTTGTGTTCAAGGCCTCTTTTTTCTGAAAAGTTTCTTTTTCGTTAGTTATTAGAGGTTAAAAACCGGGGTTTTACTTCTGGGTTTGCTTTGATTTACAGTTGCCGTAGAGAGAAACTCCATAGGATCTCATGACTGTATGCTGTAGGGCGGAGCTCGCTATCGTGGCAACACAGAAATTACCGCAGCAACACAGAAATTCTCTACTGCGCAGACTCTGGCTGCAGAATGGCTTCGCATTCGAACAGTTTTTTTTTTGGCTTCAAAACCATACAACGAGAAAAGGCGGAGCAACGCTGTCAATGTTGTTTTTACAGTCTATGTTACCATATCATAGACTATTATAGAGATCACACTATCCACGGGCATTTCAGTGCAGTATCGCAGAGCAAGTATGTAGTACTCATTACTGCGTCAACCACTACAGGGTAGCGCCAACACAAAGGTATAAACCAGGCTTTAGTCACAACGTCCACCTCCTCCATGTTAACAGACAGGATATCGGTCAAACCATAAAATGATGACACATTAGACATATTTCTCAAACATGGTCCTGCCATTATTATGAGTTGGATTTATGTCAAAGTGCCCATTTTTCTAAGAAGTCAGGGTTTGATTAGTCATTAGATGCTATGGAAAAGTACACAGATCGTGTACATGTACAAGTGAAACATGCATTCATCCAACCTGAAGGAACCTCATCAATCGGTAAATTAAATGTGTTTTGGTTAGAGGAAGGGGCGGGACTAGAGCCCTTTGTGAGGGCTTTTTTGGCTTCACTGTTGTACAACTGGAGGAGGTGGAGACACATTGTCCATCTTTATTTACAGGCAATGCTTCATATTCAGATTTTTTAGCTCAGTTTCTTTATAGATGTAAAAGACTAAGCACAACTTTTTTCAAGTATGGAGACATAACATGAAGGTTTCATACGGTAGTTCTAATAAAGGTCCCCTCTACTCAACAAACCTGAGTGGTATTCACTTTCTTCCATCAAACTGTCCGACCATCCCATTATTTCTTGCAGAAAAAGAATGTAGAACAGTTGTGATAGCTGAACTGAGGCTCTCTGACCTGCTCGGCTTGTCGGTGCCGGTTCATTCTTCTGGACCACTGAATAGAAGGTGACAGTGATGAAGATGAAGGCCAAAGACACTCCCACTCCCACCACGATGGGGATGTCATGTTTCTCCAGCACGGGCAGCCAGGATGGCGCTTGCTGTGTGACTCTGGAGAGCAATACACAAAATGTGAAATCTCCACAAAATCCATTTTCACCACTCCACCTTTTTTCTGTGTTACTAACCTTGGGTCATTGCTGGTCATCGGGGATTGGGAGGTGTTTCTCTTCAGCCACTCTGTAAGCCTTGTCTCATTTTCTGATTTGGCTGACTGATTCGGTTCACCTGGCTTGCTTGTATTTACTTGCACCTGATCAGATATGTTGACCTGATGGACAACAGGGATCTCAGGGTCCAGTTGTGAAGGCTCAAAGGTCTGATCTGAAAAATGCATGGTTGAGGTTGGCGGCTGGGTTATGAAATCATTTCTTTGTTGAATTGGAGGCGTTTCTGTACTTGGTTGGAGAGCTTGTGAATGGAGCTCTGGACTCTGTGTTTGAAAGGATTGAGGCTGGGTTTGAGAAAATGTAGAGGCAGTTGAATTTGTTTTAAGCAGTTCAGGTGAAGGTGTGTTGTGGAATTGGGATTGCTGAGGCTTTGTGAATGGAGAAGGAGGAGTCTGTGTTGCAGGCAGGTAATGCTGGACTGTCGATAACTCCAGTTGGAACTTTTGGAAATATCTTGGAGTAGGAGATTGTTGATGATCAGACTGAGAGGTTTGTGAGAGTGTTGGTGAAGACTGATGTGTACTCTGAGGTGAAAGCTGACTTAGATGCTCAAGCTTGGCTTGAGACATCTGAGTTGAAGTTGGCTCATGGTATGTTTGGTAAAACTGACTTTTGGTAACCAGCTGGTAAGGCTGAGTAGGAGTCCAGGGAAACTCAGTTTTTGCGGCAAAAGACGGGGTGACTGAACCAAAGTGGGTCGTCTTAGTAAGTCCTTGTGTCGGTGACGGTGAATATGACACAAACTTTGAATTCAGAAAGCCAAAGGGTGCACTGAAGGAAAGCTTTGCTGGTAAATGAGAAGCAGATGTTTCAGTGACGATTTCCAAACCCTGAGAATTAGACTGCATTAATAATTCTGCGCTGCCTTGATGCTGAACATTCGATGTAAATGTCATATGCGACTGACTTTTAGAGCTTACATGCTGAAGGGTTGCACCCAAAACTTCACCAATGGTTACCAATGCTCGGGGTTCTGTTAATGGTGGTTCACTGTTTGAAATTAAAAGTGGGCGAGCCGTCACTGCTGCATGAGATTGGAGAGCTACTGACTGAAAGTTTGGATGTGGAGGAGGTGGTAACATAGGAGGCTGCATCTGAGTGACTAACGGCTGGGTCGGATGTGTTGTTGGTTTACTCCGCTGGTGCTGTAAAAGACGTTCAAGTGATGGTGACATCTTGAGCTCAGCCACGGCTCCCCTTGAAAATGACGAAAATGTGGACGCTCTGTTTGAGGCAGCATCACATGGTGGTGAAGAGCCTGGAAATAGAAAACAGGCTCATCATTTTTGTCTTCCATTTACCGAGTTCAAGCATCAGCCATCAGTTTTATAAGTTGCAGTACAATTTTTGTCTTTAGGTACTTACATGTTGCCTCTTCAGGTGGATGTTGTGTTTTTTTAATGTGTTGCTCAGCTGCAGAGTCCCAGGATTGAGAGGCTGGTGGTTCTTTGCTAGAGCTGGTGCTCTAGAAAACATGACAACAGAGACTCTTAGCTTCACATAGACTGTTGCCAGAGTCATGAATAAAGCCACAAAACAAGCACACAGGTAACAAGTCGCTAATATTAGAGCAGTACTGTTACCCACTGACACAAGAAAGTCACCACATACTAAGCTGCAGACTACACACAGTTAAAAACAACATGTTCTGGAGAACATTACAAGGAAACAGGATATTACACCTGCACGCTGTTTGAAAGCCAAAAAGTGTCACCACATAAACCACAGCAGAGATTTTACAACTTCATTACTCACAGCAGACAAAACCAGCCTTGTCTGCTTGCCTCTATCAGCTGGACGATGTTCAGCTTTGGACAGAGTGACAGCATGAAAGACAGTCAGCAGGACACAGAAACTTGTCAAGGGGTCAAGGAAACACCTCATCACTCTGCTAATGGAGAGGAACTAAACAAACTAAATAAATAAATAAACAATAAGTAGATGCTAAAGTACCTGTGACACTGAGGACGAAGCGTCTTTGGTGGCGTCCTGCTCGGTTCTCAGCTGTACAGTAATATTCTCCTGCATCAGTGTACTGCACACTGGAAATACGGAGGCCTCCTTCTTCTGTGGAGGGTATAAGTTCACAAAGCATCAGTCTCAGGAAGCTGAAACATATTCCATCCAGTTAAAGTATTCAAAGATTATCATATGTGTTTCAGTCTCCTTCTATCATTACACCTTTATTTGCTGAAATGTACTTCCAATCAGAACATTTAAAAAAACGCACCATCAATGTGTCTGTCTTTAGTGTTGCTGATGGGGGACTGTGCCTCGGCTCTTCCCCTGGTCCAGCTGTACATTATGGGCAGGATCCCTACAGCCCTGCAGGGCAGAACCGCTGAAGCTCCGACCGAGCAGCTCACCTGGCTTACAAATGTCACTATGATGGGACTCACTGTGAGGAGGAAAAGGGAAATGGAGTCATACTCTGCATTTATGGGAAGAAAATACATCCTGATATCTCAGCTTATGCATTTTAAGTATACAGAGTATTGACTATTGACTATTGACTATTGACTATTGGCCTATAATTCCAGATTGGTGTATCTCACATAACATCATATCATGGTGCATGTTCTGCATTATCCTGGAGCATAGAAACGTTCAGAGTTTGTATATTTGAACAAAGACTTTAATGCAATAAGCTCTGAAAGCAACCCTAACTGTTAGTTTGATAATAGTTGGTGCTTAAACAATGCAGTTAGGTGAATGTTGAACTTACCAGCAACTCTGAGTGTTGCTGCACTGTGGCTTTTACCCAGTGTGTTGGAGGCCTCACACACATACATTCCCTCATCATAGCTCCGTGCTGACTGGATGTGGAGAGTGGCGTTTCTCAGTCTGTGTTAGGAACAGATGTAAAAAAAAATGTAAAAATGGTTAAAAGAAAGGAAATATCACCTTCTACCTTTCCTCATCAATAACACATACACTCACCCCAAAGAAACCCTGCCTCCAGTCTGTTTGGAGTGACCTGTCTTCACCCAGCTGATAGACGGGAGAGGGTGACCCTGCACCTGACACTCCACCACCACCCGAGCACCCATAGGCACCGTCAACACCTGGGGCCACACTTTCACTGACGGAGGGGCTGCCAGGAAGAAAGAGGGGACAAAACTTGTGAAGCATTCAGATATAAAATACTATATGACAGGTCTGCTGAAGGCTCATACCCAGGACAGTCAGGGTGGCTCTTCTGGAGGTGAGGAATCTTTGGATGTGGTTGTTGGAGGCTCTGCAGAAGTAGCTCCCACTGTGGTACTCTTGGACACTGAGAGTGATGACAGGACACATGCAGTTGTAGAAATCTTAGACTTTGGTTTCAAGCTTTAAAAGTTGTAACAATGGAATGATTTACAGAGCACTACTTTTTATACTTATATAAGGGTGTATTTTGGTTTATAAGAAACACCATTAACATACATTGTGTCAATTGAAACAGCTTTTATACTGGAGAGGAAAGTTTTAAAAATCACCCTTAAAATAAGATAATAATCACTATTCTTATAACCTGAACTTCCAGTTTCATATTATTATTCTTCCTCCTGTGAGAAACTTGCTGCTTGTTTGATTTTGCGCCCCTTGTGCTCATCTCTGCTGGTTTTGTCCTCTACAATTGGAGACAGTTTTTTCTGACAAAGGATATTACGCTCCTTTTTAAACAGTGAAATCCCTCACTACCTGTGAGTGTTTGCTGTTTAAAAAGGCAAAAAATGCAGTTTCTTCAATGTGCTGAAAATTGTCTACTCCGACATGTCCCCCTCATAGTGGTCACAGGCATTCAAAACCACAAGAAGTATTGTCATTGATGGTCTTGCTCGCTTTTGAAGCTTGTTTCATGGCCAGACAAAGCTCCTCACATTGGCTATTAATGCAAAATGTACACAATCAAACAAAAAATAATGCAAAGTGTACTTTTAAAAAAACAACACACGATGCATGTCTTGAAAAACACATTAGCACACCTTCAGACACATATACACCCATACCTGTGGAAGAGGAGGTCTCCACTGGGTAGCACAGTCACATGGTTTGTTTGAGTGAGAAGTTTGTTGTTTTTGAACCAGGACACATGAGCTGCTGGTCTGCTGTACGGTGGCCTGCAGGGGACAGTTATGTTATCTCCTCTTTTCACTGTCAGGTTTGTCGGCTGCTCGATGAAACTCCAGTCCATGTCTGGAAACAAAGGTAGAGAAAGAACGTGTAACTCTGGATATGCAACTTCACAGTTGACAACTTAGCAGCAAGATTCATGACAGTATTAGCATGGCTAAAGGACCATTTGGGTAATGTTTTTAATCATGATTGTTTGAGGTAATTAATTATGCTAAATGAGGACATTTTTCATCGTGTTTATCCCCAGAATATGCCCTATATATAAAAAATAGACCTTTCACACATCTTTCTTACTTACATAAAAAAATGCACGCATTTTTAAAATGCTTTATTTTGAAAATCTTAGTTTCCTGTTTACATTACCTGCTGGAAGAAGAAAGGCTGTCTGTGACCTGATCGACTCTTCCTGGTTCGACGCTTCACAATGATACAAGCCCTCGTCTTCTTTGGTCACATTTCTGAAAACACAGTGTACCACGACATAAAAGCACTTAATTTAGTCTTTAAACACCATGAATCCCAACCTGCTACAAACTACATCCATACATCAAACATACTCTTGAGCCTTATTCCAACAAAGTATGATTTTTATGATGCATAGTTCTTGTTTTATCATTCCAATCCTGCAAAAAATGAACAATCAAGAATTAATATTCCTCCTGCTGTGCTGCACCTGAATGTGAGCAGCTGTCCATTGTTCTGGAGGTTGAACGAGGACGAGCAGTTGGTCAGGAGGACGTTGTCTTTGAACCAGTGCACCATGGGAACAGGAAAGCCACGAACAGCGCAGTGCATGAAGACCTCTGTTCCCGTAGCAACAGTGATGTTCTCAGGGCCCTGGACTATCTGCAGCCTTTGAGGGACCCCTGCAAGGATGAGTGCTGACACTGTCAGACATTCACTACTCAGCTAAAAAGATGCATGCCAGTAGATGTACAACTTCATTTTTCCTCGGTTTGTTTCTAGATACGGACTTGTCACATGTATCAGGGAAATGTGTATAAGTAAAACATAAAAACATCTACATGTCCTCACCCAGCACTGTGAGTTTAGCTGGCCTGCTCTTCTTGCTGATGTGTAGTGAAGGATTGTGGGTGACACAAACGTACATCCCAACATCTTCTAATGTTACGTTGAAAAGGTGGAGGGTGCCTGAAGTCTTCTTCCCGTTCCCACCTCCATACTCACCCTGAACATGTAAACACAGTTCAACAAAACAGTATAATTGATCAGAGTCAAAATGGGTGTAAGTATTTGATTTCATGTCTGCTTTGACTGATCAATTGTTCGCAATGTAGATTTTAAAGTGGACTCAATTTACTGACGAGAAATTATAAGCAAGCAAAATACTGCTGCTGCTATATCCAATGATTTTTACAGACAGGTTGTTATTCGTAAAATGGGGAAGGTTGTTGCAAGACCCATGACTTTACAACAGCATTAAAATGACATCTCAATGACAGGGAATATCTGAACCAACAAATCCAAAATGGTTCTCTTGGGGAAATGGCCTCTAATGTTCACAGGAACAACTCAAGAAGACCCTGAGGTGAGGTCTGCAATAAGGAAAGTGTAGTGGCTGCAAGGGCTTATCATACTAGAGCTTATGCTAACACACAAACATGAGTAAATATGGACAATATCTTAACTAATTTGACAATGCATGCCAAAAATCCCAGACCAAACATTGCAAAGCACAACCGAGTGCATCAATTCTGAGAGTTGAAGAAAATACATCGTAGAACAACAAATGTATCCAGGGGGTCTTAACATACTGTACATAGACACACCGGGCTCATGTTGTTGGTTGCAAATGTTGCTGCTCGTGGAATTACGTGTTGGATCTCACCTGAATCTGTCTTCCTCTTGTGACCTGCGTCTCATCTTTAAGCCAGGTGATGCTTGCAGGAGCTGAACTTTCCCCTGACACACACTGGAAGAATACTCCCTCTCCTTCTCTGACTGTCTGGTCCTCAGGACTGAAGAAAACCTCCTCCAAACCTGGTTAGAGTTAGACACAACGTTAAGAGAAAATGGTCCTCTTTAATAATATTGAAACGGAAGACTTATTTATATGTGTTCTCATATTTAATAAAAATACATCCTGATGTTAACTGACTGGAAACATTCCAGTGAGAGTTCCATCATGGACTCACCCAGTTGGGATGAGACTGCCAGGCTTGACAGGATGATGAAACAGAAGAGGGAAGTCATCTGTGTGGGCATCCAGATGGAAACATACATCCTACTGCAGAGCTCCCTGTGAATCCAGAAGAATCCTCCACACAGCTTCATCCATACTGTCAGCTGGGAGAGTGAGCCCACATAAAAGACAGAGAGATGAGTTTGAATTGGAAATGTGAAGCAATTGAACCCCTGGTGTTATTTCACTTTGATTATTACCTAACATCCATACGTCAGTCAGGCAGTGAGTAATCTTCTGATTTCAGTCTGTAGTACATTTATAGTTCAAATATTATTGAGCAATTGGGTATCAGTGGTTTATGAAGGGAAAATAGTGCTATATATGGAGAGCAAAAACAGGCAGAACACAATCCATTAATAAGACATCCAAGCGCCCACTGACAATGATTTATTCATCTCTATGAACACTTATCTGTATGCAAGCGAAGCTAACGATCTGTTCAGGATCAAAGTTTTCAACTTTAGTGACAAAACTGCAGGATGTTGTGTCATAAAAAACAATCAGAGTTCAGGTTTACCAACTTCCTGGAATGAATATATCGTGCCTCCATTCAACAATGATGCATTTTAAAAGTTGGTCTTTATTTTCCCTCTTGTAGTTTTCACATATCTACATCATAGTGTTATTTCAGCAAACTTGAAACCTGTTAATAACGAGTAAATCCCAAGAAAATGTGTTTGTTTTTGGGTTCATGCTGCTTAAATTAGCCAAAGTAGAGCCTCTGTGTAACTTTGTACTTACAGTCAAACTGAGACTGAACACGCTGAAACCAAACCACATATTATTTTGGTAAATAACTCACAAAAGCTAGGTCAAAATAAAACTTTGTCTTTGGTGTATGTGGAAAGAAAGAAATGGAGGAAAACCTTCAAATTTACCAATCATCTTTCTCATAAATGCACACCTTTTCTTTATAGACACAATAAATTACATCATTACAGCATCCTGTACAGCAGCTGTCAACAGTGACACAGCTTTTATACCTAGTTTCACTTTTCTTCCTTTTCTAGAAAATGTTTTCAGCAGTGCATTTAAAATTACTCCACCACTCTTACTCTTAACGCCCTCCCCTCCCTCTTCTCATTTGCTTCAATCCTATTTAGGTTGTGAGTCTGTGGCACTGGTAGCCAGCTCTGCTTTGTCCTTTTTAGTCCCTTGAATGGGCTCAACCACTTTATAGAGCTCGCACTGTGGCCCTCCACTCAATGGAAGTGACATGAAAAGAGGCTGCGGAGCTTTGTACTGTGAAGATCAGTTATTGGTCCTCTGCAAGGAAAGCTGCTCGTCTGATCACACAGGCTTTCATGATCCTCAATATGTCCATGTAAGGCCCGATCCTTTATGTTTCGATGTGCCACAAATTTTTGCTTAATCAATGCTGAATTTGCACAAATAAGGCATGTTGAAGGGGAACATGCCAAAGACATAGTTTTGATCTTGAGAGGCTTATTTATGATTAAAGGGTTAAATGTGAATGTGTGATGATGAAGGTGAAAGAGCTCCCTGTGCTTTGCAAGAATGTGAACGTTGCATGATGACTGTTGGGTCAAACAAATAGAGGTTTATATTATTAAACTCATTTCCTTACAATGAAAATTCACCTATTATGTTTTCATTCAAATGTAAAAGTAAGTTCAAGGGGTGGCATTGGCTTAGTGGTCTAAGCGGGCAGTCCATGTACAGAGGCTATAGTCCTCGTCGCAGCAGTAATAGGTTGGACTTCCAGCCGCTACCATTTGCTGCATGACTTCCCTCACTCTCCTCTCCTCACATATCCTGTCTCTCTACAGCTTTCCTATCAAATACAGGCAAAAATGCCCTTAAGACATAAAAAAAAATAAAAAAAGTAAGTTCAAGAAAATGCAGATTTGTGTGTTTCCATCTCCTGACGTTATGCCTATGGTTTGGAAATTCGTTTTTTGCACAATATAAATCTGAAATATCTTCCTGTGGAACTTTCAGTTTGTTATGAGGAGTTTGGCGCCCCCTGTGGACAAAACAGTACCTCTGTTCTCTTTGCTGATAATGTCTGGTACATCGTAAATCTCTTACTGCTTTGTGCAAACCGTCACATTAAATGTTTGTTGTGGGAAATGTAAAAAAGAATGTTTAATCAGCATGTTGTATATAACCTCTGCTGACAACTACCCCCATGAGGCATCAGGAGCCATTAGTGAAAATCGTTAGTCCTATCCCTGACTCTCCTGTTTGCTTTGCGTAGGTCATAAAGACACGGCAGAATTAATTTTAGTCAGTTTCACAGCAGTCAAAACGCAAGGGCATTACATATGGAAAACAGTGAGTTGCCTCTATATTCTTATTTTAAAGCTCCTATGAGGATATTGCAGTTTTTCTTGATTTTGGGGAACCCTCTGTGGACAAAGTGATACCTTGTATCTTTATCTTATACCTTTTTGCTGATATTTTCCAGTGCAATTTATGGCAAAGAATCTCATCCTGCTCCCCTGTCACTGTCAAAAGTGCCACTTATCTGGAAACTTTGCTGAGGAGAAAAGGCTGTGTCCGCAGAAAGTCATCACTTTGTTTGAAACAAACTCTGTGGTGAATTTGAAACATTTAAAATGACAATATAGACAATCATATTGATTCATTGATCGATCATTTCCATCCATTTTACTATGGACTAAAAACTCCTCACAGGAGCTTTAAAATGATCACATCTCTCTCCAATCCCCCCAAATTAATATGAAATTGCCTTAAAAATATTTGTTTCATTTATAACAAAAATCAGGCTTGTGAATCTGGTTTTATTTTTTAGCTTATTGTCACCTTCATTGGATCAATCAAGAGATATGTTGGATAAAGTAAAACCAAGTACTCAAGTCCTGCTTAAACCAAAAAAGAAACACAAAAACCAAACCCTTGTTTTCAGACACTTCAGCATTAACATTGAGGTTAAATGAGTCAATGAATTGCTAGATTGGCTTGTGGCTGGTTATTCTCAAATAATGCTGAGAGCCTGTGGGTGTGAATTTGTGTGACTCACATCATTTACACTGTTTAGCATTTCATTAAGAGGTTTTTAGCCCACACATTGACTTGTATAATCCTTGTTCCATGCAAATTGAAAAAGGCTTCACACACAGTATTTCATTCAGAAATAAAGTAAACAGAAGATTAATTGTTTCACCACCAAAACAAAACAATGTTGATATTCAGACCAGGGCATTGCATTGAATGCAAATGAGATGTGATATATCTTCATAAATTAGTCGAGGAGATCTCTTAGGAAAAAGGAAAGCTTAATTTTAAACCTGCTGGAACACAAGATGTTGTTTGACAGGGATTTATTTTCATTGTGGCAGCACCACATTTTAACTGTAACATCTGTATTTCTACTATTTCTACTTTTATTCAAACATGTTTTCAATCCCCCTTTTTGCGGTTGTCAGTCTCTCTTCTGTCCATCCACATTATTCATGTGCATGAAAGATGTGCATGCTTTTAACTTCATATTGTGCAGCACTCTGTTTGAAGCTCTCTTAAACTGGATGAGAGATTACATTTGCATATGAAAACTACAGCACCCTACACTAAAGGATAAGTGGAATTACAGCAGGAGATGAAGTGAAATAGCATCTTAGACTCTACAACAAAACACAGGATGGCAAAACACCTACATAATGAAAGCAAGATTTTCATGATGCAACACATTTTTATCCATTCCAGCAACAGTGAAAGATTACAGAGTCATAGTACTGACCGTGCATATGCCCAAAGCTTGTTTCTTGTAAGTTTTCAAATCAGTCCATCCGTCTTCAGCCAGTTTCTCTCAGTCTGAGCAAAAGCTCTGTTCTTCTGATCCATTCACCGAGCCTCCAGCTGCGTGAGAGCAACAAGCAACAGCCACACGCATGTGCTAGATGTCCTCCATCCCCCTTGCAAGCACACAGACACACATACATGAATACACACTGTGCATTCTCAATCAAAGCCAACAGCTGTAATGAGGCACAAAACCCTTAATTGTGTTCCCTTTATTTAGACACTAAACAGATGCAAAATTGCTTACACACCACTCTCTCTCAGTGAAACAATAAATTAGAGATGTGAAGCCATTTGTCTGCTGATTGTAGTGAAGGAAGAAGAAGAATCTCTGGGACTGCACAAGATTACATCCATATACTGTGTTGAGTACATGGATAAGGGCACATTTAGGAGCAGAAAAACTCCCCACACATATGAAAACCCGTTTAAACTGAGGTTGGAATTGATCAATATGCAAGAATGTATATTTGTACATTTGCACAGATATACGCAAATGTTTTGATAACCCGCCTGTAGCACATGCCTTTCATATGTGGCCTTTAAATTTATCCCATGCAAAAAAATGGAAAGTTCTGAGACTATTTAAGTGTTCCCTTTTAGACAGAGTTTAAACATATGAAAATCTATCTGAACAATGTCGTTTTCTCAAAACTTAGGTTTATCAGTAAGGCTAATCAAAGCTTTTTATATAAACTTTTCACCCCACTGGTTTTGTAACAATTTCTGACTGTACATTCAAATATGTTTTATTCTGGCAAAGATACCAGTTCCTTATTGATTGATATGTCAGCAGACACTAATCTGCATCTTAGCTAAATTTGGCAATTCAGTGGAAAGTGCTGGATGAACTGCTTCCTCTTCAATGTAGGTTAATGGGGGATATAATGGGGGACACTTTTGCACAACCACTGAATCAATCGTTGCGTAGGGTAAAAGGACAATTCAATTAAGTGACACTACTCTGAGGCGCAATGTTTAGGTTTTAATGCGGTAATTTAAAAAAAATCTATCTCATAAGTCTTCAAAGTCATGTGCAAATTATTATATGTTTAGGTTAGCTGGAGGTCTACTAGCTTGTACCTGAGTCGCTCCCCCCTCACTTCTAGTCCAGCTCCACCATAAGGTCAAACATTTATTCCACAACACACTGTTTGGTGCATATTTTATTATTTCACTTACAGTCTTCCCATAAACCATTGTTACTTTGAGTTTTGACTGTTCAGTAGCAACCATTAGCATGCTAAAAAGCTAGACTAAGAAAATGAAGGATGGGAATGTCTCGCTACACCTGCATCTTCAAAACATTAACTGTGAGTATGCAAGCAAGCTAATGTTACAATTTAGCACAAATCCCCCCTTTATTGTTCATAGGGCTGTTGACATAACTCAAGCTTGTATCCAACATAGAGTGATATCTTTTTTAGTAAAAACTGGGTAAGAATACGTACAAAGAGCTGTACCATATGCATGCAGTGTCTTCTATCTCACTTTTCCACATGCATGTTTGCAGCTAAAGTAGTGTTGTCCCTCCACATGTGTACTGGGGCCAGATGAAGTCCTTGCAAATGTAAATTGACCATCCATTCAGCATAATCAAATGGAAATTAAAGTACAAATGCACCGATTTATAATCTATGCAGGAAGGGTCATTTTAATTAAACAGACAAAGATGAAATGTAACATTGTTGGATTCAGGAAAACATCAAACACAGATCCACCAAAAAAGGAGAAGCATCCCAGTTCTCCCAAATAATCTGTTTAAGTTCCCAGTTATATCTATTTAAAGGAGTATGTTTGTTACGAAGACATGTTGGCGTTCCTCAATTATTGATTGCTTCAAATGTGTTTCTGATTGTGAATACTTTCTCTTTATTCCTGCCATATATCTATATTTTGGTAGTAGCACTATTTTTCGACACATTAAAATGTATTTCAGCTCTCCTTTTCAAGATTACTTCATAGAGAGTTTGAGTCTCATTTTAGTCATAAAACGTAGTAAAATTAATATTTCATGGTCCTTGTTTTATTAAAAGAAGACAGATGCAACAAAAACTTCTACATCATCAAGTTAATCTATATCAAGTCAAACAAAAGCATATTAAATACAGAGAAGTCTTTCTAACTTCAAACTCACATAAAAATGCAACATAGATGTGAAACATGTCTGCTCATACTCAACTTCTGACATATGCACAGGGCCGTATAGCTAGCTTTATATTTTTATCTTCTTTTATAAGTTTAAATGGCTTTATGGAGAAATGACATTTGACAAAAATGTTGAAAGAGACAACATGATTTAAAAGTACTTAGAAAATGTCCTAAAGATTTTTTGTTTCTTGCTAAAAAATGTTCTAATGACATCAGGAGCAGTGTTTTTGAGTGAGTACATTAAGTTTAATAATTACAATTGAGGGATGATGGATTTTTATTGCTGAGTCATGACAGATGAATCATGGAGAGGAGGAGAAGGAGGAGGAGGAGGAGGAGGAAGAGGAGAGGGACACTAGGAGTAATGAAGATGGGCTGAGCAGTGCTGTGGAGCTCGGTCAAACAGAGAGCCTGCTGCAACATCTGGTGAGTCTCGGCACTGATTCCTGCAAAACACAACACATAGAGTCATGTATCAGAATAGAATCTGTGCTAACATGTCAGATTTCAGTGGGAGACCTTACCGTGTCGAGACCATTCCTTCCATGCCTTTAGAAACTCAGCTTCATGTCCTCGTCCAGAAACTGTCAAATGAGAAATAAATGAATACCTAGAAATTCAATTTAAAAAAAAAAAGATTCATACTAATGTGTGTAGGTACAAGTAGATAAATCAGCCTTTACCTTTGGAGTGCTCTATCAGCAGATGTTTCAGGTCTCTGAGAGCTCGAGTGAGGTTTTCCAATTGGTACTGCAGGTGGAGGTTTTCTTCTGTCAGAGTGTCAATTGTGTCATGGAGCTCATAAGCCGTGCTTCGGTGTGAAGGCAGAGAAATCAGAAGTAAAACTGACGGGATCTGCAAGCTGGAGAACATTTTATCAGTAATGTCATTTAGTTTAGCCAAATCTGCAGCTGGTCACAGTCCTGTTGTTCTCTCTGCTGCCCCAGCATGTTTGAAACTAAGGTTGAGATGTTACTGTTATTTAAGAGCTGGCCTACTTCTGTGTCCAAATTGATTTTCTGATGGGTAACTAAATGCTCTTGGCCAGCAGACCACTCTGAAGGATCAATTGTTCTGTTTGGATCCCAAATTAGACAGACACACATGAGGCTCTGTTGCATTAATACATCTTCCTCCTTGAAAACAGATTTTCCTTGTATTAACATGTAAAGATATCCATGATCAAGCACCCTCATAAATCTCTGACCTACTCTGTCCGTACATCCCCAGTAGACCCCTCAGATCTTCTGACCAGGCTCTGCTTCCTTATGTGAGGCTAAAAACAAAAGGTGACCGTGCCTTTGAGCTTGTGGTTCCAACTATGTGGAACAATATTCTGGCCCAAATGCGATGTGCTGTTTCCACTAAAGCTTTCAAAAAGCAGCTAAAGACACATTTGTTTGTTATGGCTCTTGACCATCTGTTGTAATCTTGTATTATGGTTGTTATTTTGTCCGCCATCATTAGCATTTTATTTATTCCACATTTTATTGTCTTGTCCATATCGATACTTACTTACTTACTAACTTACTAACTTACTTATTTACTTACTTACTTACTTAATTACTTTTACCAACCTGGGCTGATGAAAAGCTGCTGTTAAAAGTCACAGAGGGAGGGACTTCGAATTTCAACACTACCCCTCCCAACCAGATTTCCTCTTAGTCCCCCCCCCCCCACACACACACACACACACACACACACACACAAATCCGCATGTGCAATCATGATAGTGCCGGACTCATAAGCCTCTTAGCCAACAGCTATGTGTTCCCGTCTGGGAGTCCAGTCAGTCATGTCCTTATTTGGGGAAAAACTCGTAATCTTAATATCTTCTGAACCGTCGCGTTAGAAATTTTTTTTACCCCCATAGTGTGTGCCAATAGAGAAATTAGCTACAAAGCCATTTTTTTAATCAGGCTGTAAACATGTTAATTATTGCTGCAAAGATCGTCTTTTTTGAATTGGTGTCTATGTGGTTTTCGGTGCTTCTGCAGCCAGCCTTAAGTGGATTCTTGATGAACTGCAGTTTGTAACACTTCTGCATGGGCTTCATAGTTTGAGACCGGAGGTTGGCACTTCAACACAAGTTCACAAATGATATAGAAGTTATACAAAACCAACAAATAAAAATAAATGATAATAGTAATAAGAAATATATTAATACTACTACTACTACTACTACTACTACTACTACTACTACTAGTATTCCTACTACTACTACTACTTCTACTACTACTCCTACTACTACTACTAATAATAATAATACTACTAATAATATAATATTAATAGTAATAACAAATATAATAATAATAATAATAATAATAATAATAATAATAATAATAATAATAATGATAACAATAATAATGATAATAATAATAATAATAATCGTAATAATAATGATGATCATGATAATAATAATAATAATAATAATAATAATAATAATAATAATAATAATAATAACAATAATAATAATGATAATAATAATAATAATAATAATAAGAATAATAATAATAATAATAATAATAATAATAATGATAACAATAAATGTTAATAATAATCATAACAATAAATGTTAATAATAATAATAATGATAATAATAGTAAACAGTAAAAAAAGGAAGATAAACATAATAAAACAAGGTAAATAAACGAAGAGTGTTAATATTTCATAAAGTAGTAACAATAGACTGTATATAAAACATGTAGACTGTTTCTGCGGCGGAAGTGCTTTAAGAACCTTTCATCATCTTCCGGGTTGATTTCTGGTCAGATAGAATCCAAGATGGCGACTCACATGTCGAGGTGCAGAACCTGGAGTCGTGTTCAAAGGTAGTACTTTATTTTGAAATAATTCCTCCTTACTAATCGCTAGACTCGACTTTGACACACGAAAACAACACAACCAGTGTGTTGAATTTCCTTCATGGTATATGTTTGCTTGACATCTGCAGCTTCGTCACTTTTTCCCTTCTCATCACCAAAGATTAGCTCACTCATTAGCACGATGCTGACTGTTAGCCGCCAAACAAGCTGCTGTGCTGCTGTCAGGATGGATAAATGATGCTAGGACTTCAACGAAACCAGTCTGTATGAGATTATTAAGAGTGATTTCCTGGTTGACTGTAGTGATGAAGTCGTGAGTCATGTTCATGATCTTTACTGATGTTTAAGTCGAGCTTTTCTTGTATGTAAGCCTTTACTTGATACCCTGGGATCATAAGTACAGGTAAACAGAGTAGCTGTAAAGTCAGCTGGATGATGCCTGTCTATCACAAAAGGAGAGACAGATGTCACATTCTCCAGATATCATGTGCATCTAGCTTGTACTAAAGTAGATCTTGTACAACTGGACTGACAAATGTTCATCTGATCTATCTGTGTTTGATTTGTATTCTCTATTTACTTAAATAATAGAGTAATATTAGAAACCTTCCTCAGTATACTCCTCTCACCAGCACCACAGACTGAAGTAGAACACCTCTAGTAAACCAAAGCAAGACACATGACCCTTATTAAGGTCATCTTATTGTGGAGCTGCATAAGTTTGTTTAACACTTCTTACAATACAGAACCATGTAGAGTCGTGAATCATGTTTGTGATAGTAAAGGGTTCATTTAAAAAAAGAAATATTTTTCTTCAAGAGTAAAGGTGTTCATATACAGGTAGTAGAAGACGGTAACACATAAATCAAGTGAAGACAGATTACATAATACAAACATATCATACATACAGAAGACAGGACAATAATACAATATATATATATATATATATATATATATAGAGCAAATACACTCATGACAACAAAAAAACAAAATGTATACAGAAATGTGTAAATAATTGTATACCCAGGAGTCTCAGGGAAAAAAGTGTTATAATATTTCATGAATTTGATGCATTTTTTGTCATTGAATAAAATAAATGATTTAATAAGGTACTTGAATTCTAGAAGGAAAATTGGAAACTTCAGAATAATGATATATATAATAATATAAGAAGTATAATGAAGTTTATGATATATTCAAGAGCAATATTTTCCTTTTTATCATAGTTACAAACAACGCCTTTGAGTTTAAGGGAATAAACATAATTAGCAGCAGAGAAAAAAATGAAATTCAATGTCTTTCCATGATCTTTTCGATAGTTTACATTAAAAAAAAAAGGTGAGAAATTGTTTCTGTATAGTTTTTGCAAAAATTGCACTCATTCTTAATATCTGTAAACTTAGCGAGTAAAAGGTTCCTTTCGATTAAGGCAAGATCAGTTGTGATTCTGTGTCCAGTGGGACAGTAAGACTGCAAGTTATGGACTTCATAACTGTGAAGGGGGCTGATTATTTACAATAAACCCTCCTAATTTAGATGAATAAAAAGACTTAACACTATACGTGAAGTTACATAAGTACATAAGTACAGAGAGAGACGGAGAGAGAGAGGATCAAACATAACTGACCGCATATAACATTTAAATGTTTGAAGTGTTTGCTGTATGTTTTTGTTGATCGTAACTCTTTTGGTTTTTGTTTTTAACTCTGTAAAGCACTTTGAATTGCTCTTTCTATGAATGGTGCTTCATCAATAAACTCGCCTTTCCTAGTATGTAGAGATGTGTGAAAAGTTTGTGAAAAAAGAACAAACAAATAAGTTAAAATCATGAAAGTCATAGAAAATGATGTTAATCCTCATGTTTCAGTGGCCTTCTCAGTGGTTTGCAGTTCATGAAAACGCCTTTGCTATTTTTGAGCAGCCTGTTGGACAGCATTCATGTCACATTCATGAAAACACTACGTAAGGGCATAGCGTGTGTTTCAGGCAGTTTTTAGCTTTAATACTCACCTGATTTTACTCTCTTTTAGGGTGTATCCCTCTGCACATTCCCCTGTAGTATTATACAAATGTAATGTATTAAACTTGGTGCAGTGTGTCATTGAAGAATGTTGTGGACTCACTAAAAGGAAAGTAAAGATTCATTGAACCGGATAGATTAATGTCCCTGCTGAGAAGTGGAAACATTGAACAAATAATTCTTAGATAAGTCTGTCGTTTGAAATTAACAAAATAAATGTGAGTCATTAGATTTGATTAGATATAATTTATTCATCTCCCATCGGGGGAAACTCTTTTGTTCCAGCAGCTTACAACACGAGACAGGGGAATACAACATTGTACTTGCATAGTTACAAATATAATAATAATTGTAGTGATAAAGGTCAAATAAAATAAAGTAATTGTTACAGATATATAAACACTATGTGCACTTCCATCTTATAGATAGATAGTAAGGTAAGTTATTGCACAGATAAAATTGCACCACGTTTTTAAAAACATACACAGTAGGGGCGCCAGTGGCCTAGCGGTCAAAGAGCCTCATATATAGAGGCTACAGTCCTCATCGCAGGGGTTGCTGGTTCGATTCCCAGCCGGTCGACCATTTCCTGCATATCTTCCCCCACTCTCTACTCCCCACATTTCCTGTCTCTCTTCAGCTGTCCTATACAATAAAGGCAAAAAGGCCAAAAATATAACTTAAAAAAAACCCCATACACAGTATGTAAAACACTCAGTGTGATTCAGATGTGAGATGGTTACAATAGTTTTTGGGTGTGTTTCATAAACAATGACCCGGGGAGACAGAGACATAGTGCCAAGTCACAAAGTAAGTACCATGTAGTGAAGAGAAAGATGATGACAGATGTCTAACGGATCAACATGTACTGAGACATGTCAAACAAACAAGATGACGAAAAGAGCTCTGACTCCCCTCTCAGAAATTAATCAGCAGTCTGGAATATTCTGAGTTTCTGAGAAATGACGTGTCAGCTGACCCATGCCGGGTGTTGTATGTAAACAATGCAGCAGCGAGATACAATGCTCAGAAAACTCAATAAACCTGTCCTGAAAGGGAAACAAGAGAAATGTGGCACAAAGGGTTGAATATTTTCTTTTTCTTGAATAAATAAAATATGAATTGTAATGTTAATGTCTAGATACTAGAAAATGAATTATTGAAATAAAAAATAAAATGAATAAATTATAATTAACAGCCTAACTAGCTGAACAGATCGTCAGAAAAGCTGTTTACTAACTAAACGACACCATGTTCCTTGTGAAACCCTGTTAAGCTGCTTTTGCTGAAGTGAGTGATTTGAAAACGTCCTTAATGTTGCACTTTTGTTTGTTGTTCTTAAAGGTTTGGGATCGCAGCTTACAGAAAATACAGCAGTGGCAGCGGATACCCAAACATCTCCCTCTCTTCGCCCCTGCCTGGGATCCCCAAGCCAGTGTTCGCATCTGTCGACGCTCACGAAAAATACGAGACAAGGATCACTACACTAGAAAACGGCCTCAAAGTTGCTTCCCAAAACAAGTTTGGTCAATTCTGCACAGTTGGAAGTAAGCTTGCAGCGTAATACACAAACAATAATAACCACCTGTCTTGGTTATCTACCTGCAGTGCATGGAAATGTTTGTTTTCTGTTCTATTTATAGTTTTAGTAAATTCTGGATCCAGACATGAAGCAAAGTATCCCAGTGGAATAGCCCATTTTGTAGAGAAACTCGCCTTTTCTGTAAGTGATATGAAAAAGTCCTCAAATTAATTGGTCCAAGGAGTCTAGCTGTGTAAAGTAATGTTAACAGCAGACCTTTTAATGTCCAGTCCACAGCTCAGTACGGGAGCAGGGATGAAATTCTCCTCACGTTGGAAAAACATGGAGGGATATGTGACTGCCAAACATCCAGGTATGTAATCTCTTAGCACAGCTTGTGTATCAACATGTGTTAATAGACAAGGCTTGACCTCTGTAGCAGTGTGCTGGAATATATATGTGTGTTTATGTTGCTGTGTAGAGACACCACCATGTATGCCGTGTCTGCCGAGGTGAAGGGTCTGGACACAGTGGTCAGTCTTCTCTCTGATGCTGTTCTTCAGCCTCGCCTGCTGGGTGAGTCCATTTTTATTGTCGTCATTAAATGAATGGGATCTGTCTCCGCTGTCTTTTTTCATAATACGTTTTCATATAATATTTTTCAAACATGCAGATGATGAGATCGAGATGACCAAGATGGCGGTCCGCTTTGAGTTAGAAGATCTCAACATGAGGCCAGACCCTGAACCCTTACTGACTGAGATGATCCATGCTGTGAGTCAAGTCATACTTATACAACTTTAAACATCAGCTCTGTCTTTTAATGAGTAGGACAGCTCAACGTTATTCATTCATTTATTTCTACCTTGTTAAATCATAAAGTTTCCATGTAGTTATCTAGTGACGACAGACGTTTGTCTTTAACAGATTTCATAATAGTGTTCATATTCTAGATTAATTACCAGATATATAGCCATCATCATAACATCGTAGTGCAGGGTGCTTTCTGGCACAATTACAGATCAACAGTTAAAAAATATAATCCTACCTCGTCCCTACCTGCCCTTTATCTTCAAAAACCATTGTAACTATGATTGGCGTATCACATCTTTATTTCTCCAACATGAGCATTATTGTTTGTTTTCAGGCCGCGTATCAGAACAACACAGTTGGACTGCCTCGTTTCTGTCCTGTCCACAACGTGGAAAAGATCGACAAGAACATGCTCCACAGTTACCTCCGTAACTACTACAGTCCTGAGCGGATGGTGCTGGCCGGAGTGGGCATCGAACACGAGCAGCTAGTCGAATGTGCCAGGAAATACCTGCTGAATGCAAGGCCAGTGTGGGGAGCAGGCACGGTGTCCAATGTGGACCTCTCTGTCGCCCAGTACACCGGTGGCATCGTCAAGGTGATCTATTGGTTTAACTGTTTAAGAGTTATCCTTACAAATGTTGTCAGACAGATTGTTATATTTATTAGATAGTCATATTGCTGATGAGTATACTAAAATCCACATGAAACCCTCACTGTGTTAAAAATACATGTTTTAGAGTGTTGAATTCAAGCGGCAACCTCCAGTCTAAAAATATGAGGTCAATGCAGAAGTGCTAAAAAACTGCAGTTCATCGAGGATCCGCTTGAGGCTGGCTCCGGAAGTACCGGAAACATCCATTCAAAAAAGCTGATCTTTACAGCAGAAATAAACATGATTACAGCCTGGTACAAAAGACGAGTGTAGTCTGGATAGCTCATTTCTCGATCGGCACACACTGTACAGGGGTAAATTTTTTCATAACGCGGCTATTTTGAAGATATTAAGATTACGAGTAATCCATTATGAGAGGCACAGCTGACTTGACTGACAGGCAGGAACACTGTAGCTGTTGGCTAGGAGGCTCAAAGCCCGCCTATTTACTTCACAATCGCTCAACAGCAGTTTGGTTGAGTTCAGCATTTCCAATATGGCCCCCGCCGACGATTGGTCTTGCGCTTCAGAAACAGATGGGCGACGTCACGGATACTACATCCATTATTTATACAATCTATGGTTGAGTTATGATCTGCCACACCTCACTGGTTGATGTCAAGTGAGAAGTCCTAACTTGTATAATCTTAAAGAAAATATTGATCAAAAAAATAAGTTGTTTAAAAGAAAGTTTTTCAAATATAAAAATGCTGCATTGAAATGTGTGAGATTTTAAATAAAATATATTACATTTAAAGTTTGAAAAAGAGGAAATACTGTAAAGATTGTTGCAGTAATTTTGGATTTATGATAACAACGTCTGATTGTAATCTGTTAGATGGAGAAGGACATGTCAGATGTAAGCCTTGGCCCCACCCCAATCCCAGAGCTCACCCACATCATGATCGGCCTGGAGAGCTGCTCTTTCTTGGTGGGTATTTTTTGTATTTCAGGGTTATCTCAGTCAGTTTCAGGTGTCTGATACGTATTCATAAACGTAAACAATGTCTTCCCTTTTCAGGAGGATGACTTCATCCCATTTGCGGTCCTCAACATGATGATGGGTGGAGGTGGATCCTTCTCTGCAGGAGGACCAGGGAAAGGCATGTTCACCCGCCTGTACCTGAACGTGCTCAACAGGTGAATGTCTTGCAAACCTTCATTCAGCTTTGTTTAGATGATCACAAGCCACTCATCTAAGTTGCTTCAATAACACCAGACACAAAGCTATATTATTATAGTTTTTTTATTGGTTTCTTTGTGTGTTGTAGGCATCATTGGATGTACAATGCCACCTCTTACCATCACAGCTATGAGGACAGCGGTCTGCTGTGTATCCACGCCAGTGCAGACCCAAGACAGGTGGGTACAGACGCTGAACTGCAAAATGAATGTCTTGTTTTATGTAATCCAAATAGAAATGTCTTATCAGTGGATGTTAATAATGTTGTGGTGTTATCGCTACTTGCATTCATATCCAGGTGAGAGAAATGGTGGAAATAATAACAAAGGAGTTCATTCAGATGTCTGGCAGCGCAGGAGAGGTGATGCCTAGTTTCACAATGAAGCAATATTAGTACCATGATGCAAAGATCATGTACCATTCTGTAAACACTGGCCTTATTTCTGTTTGTGATTATTCAGATGGAGCTTGAGAGAGCAAAGACTCAGCTCAAGTCCATGTTGATGATGAACCTTGAGTCACGGCCGGTGATTTTTGAAGATGTTGGCCGTCAGGTTCTCTCCACAGGAAAGAGAAAGCTGCCACATGAACTGTGTGATCTCATCAGTGAGTATTGAACAGAAACATGTTTAGTGTTTCGAAGTGATTCATCCTAACTCGTGTGCCTTTTGTCCGGTCTAATTACTTGACTTGACTGTTGTATGATTATTTAGTTGTCACTCTGACTGACAGTTTTCTACTTGTTAACTAATCCCTTCCAGGTAATGTGACAGCCACTGACATTAAGAGAGTAACCACCAAGATGCTGCGCAGCAAACCAGCAGTAGCAGCTCTAGGAGACCTGGCGGAGCTGCCCTCATACGAACACATCCAGGCCGCCTTGTCCAGCAAGGATGGACGTCTGCCCCGCATGTATCGCCTCTTCCGATAGACCCCTCCTGGGCCTGGCTATTGAGCCAGACATCACTGCTAAACTGGCATCAGTGTAAATAAGCTGGACTGACAGATTTCACTAGTGATCCCTCCCACCAACACAGGACTCGACACAGCTCACTTTGGGAGGGGGCTAATATCCGGGCTCTCCACTGATCCTCTGTGAGTGGGGATTTTAAAGCAAGGTTACATTTTACTTCACTGTCCCCTAGTCTACATACAGTTAGAGTATCTGTATTTATTGTAAGCGAGCTGGAAGCCATGTTTCATTATTTACTAGGGTGGTTTGCAGGAGTTTGCATGAAGATGGACAATTCCCCTAAAGGACAGGACAAAATTGTAAATGCCCCCCATACAGATCTGTTATGTAAAAGTTCATAAATGTATGACATTTAATGTGAATCTGCAAATACTGGTGAGAGGAGCAGTGTTCTTACAGATCCTCACCTGCAATCTTCTCTTTTTCCATGAATGGAACAAAACAGCAGATTAAAATCTAGTATTTATACAAATGCATTTCATTATCTCTACCTTATGAAAGACTTAAAGGGAAAAGGGAGAGTAGGAAGTTTTGTTTCAAAAGAATTCAAGGATAAACTATATAGTGTCAGTTTAAGGTTTCAGTGTTGGCGCAAATAAAAGAAAATATTAAGAATTTAGTCAACTTGGTGAAAATCATGTGGATTTTATAAGTGTTGACTAAATGTAAAAAAAATCCCCCTGATTTACTTCTATCTTATCCTGTCACAAAGACTCAAATATAACTTAATTCAAAATCTTTCAACTTTAGTCCAATATAGGGATGACCACAATTAATCGATTATCGATTAATTGATTGTTAAGAAATTACTCGAAACACACATTTTTTATCAATTTTCAGTCACGTGGAACAAACATCACGTGGTCTCATATTACACTCATCTATCAGGGAGGTGTTTTAAGTCTAAAGCATGTTTCGATGTGAATCAGCTGGCAAAGGTGTTGCGCACAGCGGAGACGCTCAGCTGGCGGCTGCGGCTGTGCGTCAGGTCTCCACGTGCGCTTTTTAAAAGAGGATCAATACAAAACTGCTGCCAACAACAACACGGACACGAAGGTTGACAGCTTTAAACAGGAGATTTCCCACCTTTGGATACGAAGGCAACAGACAGGTGGGAAATTCTGGTACGCTACGTTTACAGACCAGCAACATCAGAGCCGTCTGAGCTTTTCTCCAGCGGGACTGATTATGACCCGGTTGCGCTCCCGGCTGACACCTGACCGAATACACATGATTATTTTTCTCAATAAGAACGAGTAGACAGAAAACTGGACACTGTGAGTCTGAAGTACTTTTCTGTTAGTATTATGAGCCTTCACTTTATAAGATTATGTCCGCGGAGAATATTTTAATGAGCCTGATCGTTGATATTCTGCGTGTCAAACGTGTGCCCGTATTCAATCCCGTCAGTTATATGCATTTTGTTGCTGTAGAAAATAAAATTTAGGGGTAAAACAACATATTTGGCATTGTTTTTGACGTAAGAATAATAATGTTTTTTTAAATCAATTAATCGATAATTGATCGTTAACATTTCCAAAAATCGATCACGGAAAATACTTAAAATGTACATCCCTAGTCCAATATTAAATCTTTGTCCTCAAAAAGAAAAGCTCTCATCTTTCTTGTGCCTGACCGGAAACTGGGTACATACAAAACACGGCACAGGAGACAACAACACTAACACTGCTAGATAAATATTAAAACCTCATCTCAAATTGTTTTGGTTCACAAACCTGATATCGTGTTGTTTTTTTTAATGACCTGTGTCTTCAATGTTTGGGAAAGAGAGAGTTCATTTGCAAAAACAGATAGCTCACTTTTAAAAAAATTAAAGAAATGTTTCAGAAAACATATTTTTTCTATTAGTAGCTTTAGGTATTATCAATCAATTGAAGTTGGGTGGCTTTGACTAAGTCAAGATTACATTACTAATAAGAGTTTTCTTAAATATGTAACTTTATTAAAAATCTATATTAGAAAGAAATATGTTTTTTGAAAAATTTTAAAAGAGATATTTTTTTTTGCAAATGACTCTTGTTATTTTGTGTTCTATTCCGACTTTGTTGAAGCCCTTGAAATTGAATGGTACTTAAAAAGCAAAAGTTTGACAGAGGGGAAACTATTCCTTGCTGGAGAGTTAAACAGGGAGACTAGTATGATATTTGAATATGTCTGTTAAATATGGAGCTAATTTACACACAGTTACACGTTTGCTTAGCTTAAGTTACCACGGAGACTGTTAACAACAACAACCCCGACAAACCCCTCTATAACTCACAAATGAATTTAAGATTTGTTTGAACCTTATGAAACGCTGAATGTAAAAACGGATATAGCTTAAATCAGATGGTTATCAATCCTGTGTCGACTTTAATTGCCAAGCAGCTAAGCAAAAGTCCAGGAAGTAGCTGGCCCATCGCCTGACCTGCAAGCGATCATCTCATATATGTCGAAACGTCGTTAGTAATTTGGTTGATGTATGGTAAACAAAACGACCTACACATGTTGGTGAAAGTCAGGATAGCTGTTCGGTCCATATTCTCTTTAAAACATTGGCTAATGTTATCCTAACGATAAATACTACAAAGTTACATTACAGTGATGCTGCACCCTGAGTGATGGTCCCCAAGATGCACTTTTTCTTTAGGACTCATTAGTGCGAATTAGATTTCTGCTTTACAATGAGAAACTTTTCTTAAACACCTCTGTGTATACATACTACAGTAAATATGGCTTGTAACACCTGTAAACAGACAGCTAAATGTAATTACTTCAATGAATAAAAGTATATATTTTAAAGCCTTTGCTTTTCAGGGTATGGAACAAAAATTCAACCAGCAAATAATTGTTTTTATAAACATTTATTAAAGGATGTAAATTGACATATAAAAAGACTTGGATTAAGATTAGAGGCCCTGAACAAAAAAAGAAGACTCACAGGCACTTAGTTAGAGCAGACTATACTCTTCTTCATGCTGGGAATGCAAGTGCTGTTAGTGTGTCACATACAGTACATAGTTTACAGTTGAGTATGTATGAGGTTACACAGCAATGAAACGAGAGGTAAGGCATTGAGTTACAGTCTGTTGGAATCACTTGGCCTAATAAGAGAAAAGTAGTGACAGAAGTTAACAGTATAACTTGTGTTATATGATAGTTATTTAAAAATACATTTGATATCCCTGAAATTCAACAGTAGCATTTAACAAGTAGAAACAATCTCCTGACTGTGATGTTTATCACTGGTGTGCTCTTGATTCTCTATTTGATCCAAAGCACCCTTCTTCATTCATACTCCTGAATCTATTTTGGAAAAATTCAGGTTAGAACTTAAATTCAAGTTAAAATCAATCATTGGCAGACATCTGTGTGGCATTACAAAGTGCAACGTAATAATGTTCAGTAAGCTGATGGAGGAAAGGTTAACAAGGCATTTGAACCACTGGTGTAGTATTCAGGAAAACATGTAAAAGTGTGGTTCATGATGGTTTTTAAACGTCTCAAAAAACAAAGAAGAAAATGAATGCAGTTCCACAGAGGCTTTAAAGGTTAGATCAGTCCACACAGGAGCATGTAACTGAAGAGTAAGCCACGACAGCCCCCCTCCCACTCCTGTTTGAGTAGAGGGGGCTGAATAAATAAAGAGCAGACTGCTGCGTCTACAAATCTGCCTGACCTTAAGGTCCCTGCCCTCAAGTTCAGCCAGCCACTTCCACCACAACTCTCTCACACATACAAAGTTCCCAATAATGCCCAACAGAGGGCGCACCCTGCTCACCTACTGCGTCCAGTACTGTCCATAAGATAACCCTGGTTTCCCTTTGGTGCTTTCCTGTCCACCCTGGTTTTACATTCTAGTTTCTGGCACAATTTCATCCAGTCCACTCTGCTGGACCTGAGTTCATTTGAAGGGTTTCAAGAGATGGTGCAGATGGTGCTGCTACTTTGGTTCTTCATGGCCTCTCTCCTCTTCAGCTCCCTGGTGATCCTCCTCCTTATACCCTCCAAATACAGGCCTCGGTCAAACTGGCCTGCACCTAGTGGAATGCTGAACAACAGGAACACAAATGTAGCACAAAATACTCAGAATGGGCTGAAATAATGAGACAGATTTTAACATTTAAAGTCAAGGCAATGAGAGTCCAGTAAAAATATGATTACTAAAGCTCTGCTTAATTATAAATGCAACATACATGCAAACATCAGATATTTCTAATACCCAATATTTACTAAGATAGCTACAATCGCAAGCAATTCTTTATATTCTGCAAGATCTAACCCTCCTGGTTGCTGCCAAATTAACAGGCCCTTTAGAGGCCCCCTGCTGGAGGCCCTCACTACAGCCAGTGTTTGTACTTTTTGCATGCTTTCTGCAGGGTAACACAATACGACGGCTCTTCTTTTACAATAATACAAACATGCTTATGTATATCTCATCCAATCTCTTTCCCGATAACTTACACACCAGCCCTTCAACAGATTTTATTAATAGCAGTGGGACTTACTTATCTCTGCCCGGCCTGACTTTGACCTGGAAGACACCGATGACGGGCCGATGGTCTGAAGTCTTGATACTGGAGCAGCTGGTGTATTTTACCACTTTTATGTCATCTGCCTGCCTGTTCCTGAACAAGATCCTGTCCTGTGAACACACACAACAAAGCATGTTGATCATTCAAGATGATGACTTCATCAGCGCTGATTAGATTACAGCGTAGTTATTTGGCTTATTTGGGGGACGATTTTGTCCTTACTGTGTATGAAGGAGTTCTCTGTTTAGAAGTAGTGTCGTAGATATCACAGCCGATGTCAAACTTGTACGTGGGGCAGAAGTGTATCGGTGCCTCATGGAAGCCTTTAAAAATGGAGCCTGAAGAGAAGCAGCACATTCAATCAGTTCCAAAATAACATTTTATATGAAACCATTAAACGTAATGTTGAACGTTTAACTCTGTGCAAGCAATACCTTCTTTGATTTCCTTGGAGAGCTGGTCGTGCTCCAATAGAGGGCCCATGTCCCCTCCTACTGTGCGGTTTATGAGGGTCTCCACATCAACGCGGTCCTTACTTATTCGAAAGTTAAAATCTCCGAACCAGAAGACCTGGTCGAATCTTGTGGTGACATCAGCTGCAATAATAAGTGACATTCTTTGAGTATTTAAGCCTTTATTTAAAAACATCAAGGATGCAATCCCAACTAAGTATTCTAATGTACGTTGGTGAATGTACATTTTATTTTACACTCATTATAAGGACCAAAGCTGGGAAAAAGAAACCAAAACCAATAAAAGCTGTTTTTTATTATTAAGTCAGGGTATGTGCAAACAGTGCCAGGCTAAAAATAATTTGTGAATGTGCATGAATCCAGGTAAGGAACTTTTACAATTGCATTGTCTTTATAAAATGTCTTTAAAAGGTGAAATACAACATGTACCATTGACGGGACGCTTTGCACTGGAGAAGGGTAATATATCAACATAGAATATGAAGCTAACCGATCTGTAAAGGTTTGATCTCATTACATAAAAAAATACCAACATCCTTATGTTTGTTATTCCACACCTTTCACACAAAGTTACATAAGAGTCTTACACGTTGTGGAGCGGTACGGGTTTGTGTCTGGCAGGCCTTTTGGAAGAGCTAGCGCCTCGACGATCTTGTTGTAGTCAAGTATTCTCTCGTAAACTTTGGCATCACCAGCTGGAAAAACAGAATCATACATTAGAAACGTGAGGCGGCCTGTCAACACAGAAAGGGTTAAATGCTTGTTTGCAGTATGTAACACTAAAAGCAGATTAAAAAATGTTTTCTTATATGATGTAACTGATGCATATCTCTCTTAAAGTAAACCCACGAGGAGGAAAATTTCCTGTCTAACTCTTAAATGTAGAGTAAATGAGACGGTCCATATGATGTATCACTGCTCTGGTCCCTGACTTCTTGGGAAACCTCCTACTCACAGGTGAAATGGGAGGTGATGAAGAGGAAAGAGGTGCCGAAAAAGGTAAAGGCCAATCCCACAGCCCCTTTGGTCTTGATCTGAGAGATGATCCTGGTTGTGACTGTGGCGTGTTCCACCTCTGTTGAACCAAACAAATTTGTGATGTACTATCAAGAATTATTACACCACGTCCTTCAGCTGGCAGCTTCTTTTGAACAGGAATGATGAAAGTAAAAATGATAGAAGATTGAAAAGCTTGGAAAGCATCAAACGGATGTCTTCTTCCTGTAGTGTGGCTAACCTGAGCAGAACCAGATGAGGTCTCTTCTGATGAACACATTGAGATACAAAACACCGTGTGCTGCTGCGTACAGCATGACGTAGTAAGGTCCCAGAGTCTCCTGAAGACGGATCTCCCACTCCCTCCTGCGCACACACAGTCACATAAAAGGCAGTGTAAGGGAGTGATCAGTCATAGCTTTTATTCAATGATCCACGCTACAATCATGCAAACCTGTCGGGACATCCCTCCTGAACCCCGATGACGTAAAAATCTTGTGCAAATTCAGAGTCTGTTGGAAGGAGGAGATCATCTAAGTTGGATGGAAGCCCCTGAAACAGAGACAGAAAACGATCACAGCTCAGTTAGTGCGTGGACTTGTGCAGGCAGTGAGTTGTCTGAGAGAAGCTACGACATCCTGAGTCCCCTTACCTTCTCTCCCTGCATGTTCCAAGTGGCTATGAAGATGCCCACCCTTCTGTCTGGGAAGTAGCGCTCCAGCTCCTCGGCCCCAAGCAGAGCCCCGCTTCCCAGCACGCTGCCCTCCAGGAAGCTCCTGAAAAACCCAGAGAAGATGATAAGATACATCTTTAGACAGGCTTGCAGAATTCATTGAATGTAAGAGAATGCAATGTTTAATCCTTCTTCTGGTCAATCAGCAACCTCCACATTAAAATGCCAATTTTTTTAAATTTCATTAAAGATGTTTACAGCCTGGCACAAATGGAGTTTTAGTCTCTCTATCTAATTTCTTTACCTGTGACAACAGGGAATGCTTTAAAACTCATTCATTTTGTCATCATCAAAACTAAATTGAAGCATAATCTTGCATATTTTGCAGATTTGACTGACAGCCCTCAGTTACACCTCTATGCTGGTTTCTACATTAGTGTTTTGTTCGTTGGAGTCAGCATTTCCAATATGGTGACAGCCATCTTTGAGCTTCATAACACCTCAAAAACCAGTGGATGACCTGCCTGTGAATATATCCATGTTTTATACAGTCTCTGCTTCTCATCTACCGAAACCTACATCTTCAGACATCATCATATCTTTATGGTGGCCCTGAAGGACAAATATTGACAGATATTTTTTCATTGCAGCTATTGATAGGAGGGGAGCCAAATAATGGGTCTTAGATTATTGTGTTGGTTTAAGATCATAGGGTATAAAGAGTTCTTTTTAAAGATATACGGTGGCCTTGAAGGACAAAACAAATTTACAAAAGATGAAACACCTTGACAAAGTTGGAGACAAATTTACATTTTGGATAACATTTTTACATTTTGGAAAACATTTTTACATTTTATAAAACAAAATTACATCAGCAAAACACTTTTGCCAAGGCAGAAACAAATTCACATTTCATTTTTACGGAAAGGGAATGTTCCAAATACCGGAAGTGATCCGGAAGTGATCGAGTGAGGGGTCATTTTGTTTGTTTTGATGGAGAGAAACCAAACGGAGCGACATGGTTCATATATCATCGAGCCTCAGAATGAGGTGTCTGACCTTAGATGAAAAAGCGTCATGTCTCCGCCAAACCTTCATCATGTGTCAGAATTCAGATGAAACGGCCTCAGACCACATATCCTCAGGCTAAATGGAGTCAGGCTTAAAGGAGTCAGACTTAAGGCTGAATTATACTTCTGCGTCAAATCGACAGCGTAGCCTACGCCGTAGGTCCGCGTAGCTCCCGTACCTACGCAGAGGCCTACGCATGTAGCTGACGTGCACCTCCTCCAAAATGTAACTATGCGTAGAATCGACGCGGACCGCAAGCCCTGTGATTGGTCCGCTCGGTGGCATCGTGTTTCCCTCTATTCTTCACGTAATTATGTCTGTATGATAAACAGCAGCATGTATCAGCTGTGGATTAACATAACACGCTCTCAATCGCTGTGGAATCACTGGGCCGGAAGCAGGTGACTGGCTATCAGAGAGACCGCACTGTCCTCAAGCGTTCCGGCGGAGAATTGCTGCGTGACACGGACACATCAACGCAGAAGTATGTGGTGCTCGTGTCTACGTCAGCCCCTGCTGTGTAGGGGAGACGCAGAAGTATAAATCAGGCTTCAATGGTAAAAGTAAAAGTTTGTAAAATTGTCTCCAACTTTGTAAAAGTGTTTCATCTTTTTTAAATTTGTTTTGTCCTTCAGGGCCACCGAATATATCTTTAAAAAGAAAAACCAACACAATACTCTAAGACACATTATTTGGCTCCCCTCCTACCAATAGCTGTAATGCAAAAATATCTCCTCTGGGCACCTAACTTCCTCCTGGCAGTAAAGCAACAGCCAGATACACCATGTTAATCAGCTCCAAGCAGAAAGCACGCTCATTACAGAGAAAGCTTAAAGTGGATATAAGGTACTGTACCTAAATCTGGTGCGGTGCCTGTGCTGAGCAACTCCTTTCTCTCAGAATGAGGATAGTTAAAGTCTGAACACAGATCAGACTGACGTCATATTAACTCAGTAAGCCTTCAGGATTCTATGGACACTGCATTATTAGTACCAATCACTCAAATATTCACATCCAGATCTACTGTACATCAGACTTGTTTAGTTTTGTCACTGGCCCACATCCAAATCAGGAGCTCAGATCCATTAAAGGAGACCGGCTTCTTTCTAATAGACTTCTGACACCAGAAAGTGTTATTACACCTCACAAAGAGCCTGAGGACGACGACAGTCCAAACACATCATCTACATGGTCGGCTCGGCTAACTGTACCTGTTCCTCACATCCTGGGGCCTGATGGGGCTGAGCACGCTGTAGGTGGACCTCATGGAGTTGACAGAGGCGCTATCCGACCCCATGTTCTCCAGAAGCCGGCTGTCGCTCAGGTTCCTGTGGAGTCTCTCCCCGTGCTTCTCTCTGGCGAGCACCGCATAATCCAAACAATCCCTGTCAATCCTATTAGCTGCCCTCAAAGTGGCCGATGCAAAGCTCTTCTCCAGAGCCGGCAGGGGCCCCGTGGGTTGCACCGGAGACAGGCGCATCTTGGTGGACCTCACTTGGTGGTCTGTGGTGTCGCTCTGCGGGCTTGTGGGCCTCCTTTCATACTCCGAGAGACTGCTTCCTCTGTCTCGGAAGACTGGGGATCCTCTCATAACAGCAGAGACCGGTCTCACGCTGGAATTCTGGTTATTCCTGATGGTGGAAGCACCTCTGAGGACTAACCCACCTGGAGCAGGAGCTGTTTGGTCCTCTTTGAGTGAGTCCGTGGAAGAGCCAGTCTCAGTCGGGTCACTCAGGCTCTCCTGGCTGTTCTTAAGCCTCCTGGCTCTCACGGTCTCCTCCACGGAGCCACTTTTGCTGGACAGCCGGGTTCGTGGGGGTGGTCGAGGCTGATATGGACTGCTGTCTGCCTCTTTGTTTGTGGCACTGAGTTTGAGGGCATCTTTGTGTTCCCTGCTGGGTTTGGCGGGTATAAACAGAGTCTTAAGTGCCTGGCTGTCATTGACAACTGAGTCTCCTTTACCAGGAGCCTCACAGGACTGACAGAGACTGTCCTCTTCATTCTCAGCCATCCTCTTCTCCTGTGTGACACCAGCTGTTGTCAGGTGGATGGAGTTTTCTCATTATTATATGTCATACACCTGAACACACAAGGAGGAGAGAAGAAATGTGTAAAACACTGAACATCAATGAGTTTGGAGTCAGGGCTAAAATTTAACAAACAGATAAATCCGGTAGTAAAAAAAACATTACATGCAGCTCCGCACCATCTCCACACTCAAATCAATATTAAGCAGCTCAGACCTGGAAAAAGTTACCCACGCCTTCATATCATCACACATTACTGTAACTCCTTGTACTTTGGCATCACTCAATCCTCATCATCCTGCCTTCAAATAGTTCAAAATGCAGCAGCCAGGATCCTGACAAGTTCAAAAAAGAGAGACTACATAACACCTATTCTTGCCTCCCTACACTGGCTTCCAGTCAGCTACAGAATTCATTTCAAAATCCTTCTGTTTGTTTATAAAGCACTTCATGGTTTGGCCCCCTCTTGCATATCAGAACTCCTGTCTCCTTATCACTCTGTCAGAGCTCTCAGATCATCACACCAAAATGTCCTGTCTGTCCGAACATCAAGGACAAAGAGATATGGGGACAGGGCCTTCTCTTTGGAATTCTCTTCCCCCCACCATCCAGTCCTCCCCCTCTGTTGAGACTTTTAAAAGTCATCTCAAAACACACTTTTATTCATTAGCTTTTAACTGACCCGAACCACACTGGCTCAGATAGTCACTGCACTGTTCATTTTATTTCTTGTCATTATTGCTCTCTTACCACTCTTCTTTCCCTCTCTCTTCCTCCGTTTGTGTGGGGTTTTTTTTAATTCATTTTCTCTCTGTTTTCTTCATTTTCTGTTGTAAAGCACTTTGGATCAACTGTGTTGTGTGTAAAGTGCTATATAGATAAAGTTGATTTGATTTGTTCAGACATATAGAGAGGGTTTGTTTTTTTTAAAGTCTAATTAAATCCTCTTTTACATCAGCCTCTGAAGACTCAACGAGTTAAACGAGCATCATGAAACATATCTAAAACCAGTAACATGAGTAAATGATACCTCTGGGACTTCTCATTTAAGATGCTGTCATAATAAATACAAGCATCGTGAGGTGATTGTTAGCCATAGATAGCAGATTAAGCTGAAATATCACAGTAAATGCTGTATATTCGCTCCAAAAGTCTCTAAACATGAACATTGTGACTTCTGCTCACTAACTGCACACATATAGATAACATCGTCTGACTTTATAAACATGCCTTGTTGCAAAACACTTAGCTAAAAACAAGCTAGCTGAGCTAACATCTGAAACAACAGTTTATCAGACCTTATTAACAAACAGGAGACATTATAAGAGCCGGTTTTGTTCTTTTTATTTCAGCGTTATCACGTTGAAGTAAAGTTACCTTTCGTGTTCTGTAGTTTGGTCCAAGGGAGGATCATTTAAAAGTACCGTTAGCTTCACTACTTCCTTAGCAACGTTTGACAACACGCGCTGTTACCAAGACAAGAGAGTCACTACAGAGAGGAGAGCGTCTGTCACAGCGCCCCCGTGTGCTGGGAGGGAGGTACTACAACATACCAACCAAGAATCACAGTCTATGCCAAGAATCGAGAATCGAGAATCAAGAATCAAGAATCAAGATTCAAGAAGGCTTTATTGCCAAGTGAGCATGCACACACAAGGAACTTGACGAAGTTAATGGAACACTCTTTAACAACAAGACAGTAAGGACAATATATATATATAACCTTAATAATTCTAAATAAAAATACAAATACTATTTGTACAAAGAAAGGTATAGAAGTACTTTTAAGATATAAATTAATTAATTAGCCTAAGCCAGAGTGCAAATTTTAGTGGATGAATATAATAATAAAACTGAGACTACCAACACGTGTGTAGACATTAGAGCTAAAACCTGTAACAAATTATTCTATACGTATCTGAATGACTGTTTTGTATTTTCCGTGAAGGTTATTACTAACCATAATTTTGAAAAATATTGTATCTTTTTTCTAGCATTTTGTGTTTTGAAATTGACTCATTTTGTTGATTGTATTAAAAATATAATCAGCCATACTTGATTTTATCATTGCTGAGAAATTTGATTTTCCATATAACTTAAATTTCTGAAGTATACCTTAAAAGTTAAAATGACAACCTGCAATAACATGGTGTATGGCGAGCTGGGAAGATACCCACTGAGTATTGCAGTTAACAAAATAATGATTGGCTACTGGGGGAGGTTTATCACAGGTAAAGAAAGTAAGTTAAACCGTATTACGTATAATTATCTGCTTAACCTGCACACCACAGGTGCCTATGCATCACCATGGGTTTTAAAGGTTAAGCAGATACTGGATGACTGTGGTCTGGCTTACCTCTGGATCACACAGCAGTGTAACAACATAAACTGGCTTAGACTAACTGTTGAACAGAGGCTTAAAGATCAGTTTCTACAAAAGTGGCAAGGTGAACTGGATAAAATGACATCATGTACAATTTAAACAAGATGTAAAACTAGAAAAATATTTGTTATCTGAAAACCAGAAGTATAGACAGGCTATCTGTAATTTTAGAACAAATAACACCAGGATCCCCTAGGTCACCGGAAGGTATAAAGGCCTGGATAGAAAAGATAGGATTTGTAACCTAATCATGATAATCGTGTGTGCGATGAGTACCATATTTTGTTTGAGTGCAGGAACACAAGCATTCTGAGTAATAGAGAGAGGTTCATACCCAGGTATTATTTTCAACGTCCCTCTGTGTTTAAATTAATTCTATTTTTGCAATCAGATAAGCCAAAACGTATCTGTAAATTAGGAGCTTTTCTGAAGAATGTCCTTCCATTGTTTAAGTAAGATCTACTGTACTTCAACCATGCCGTGTGCCATCATTAAATTGTTTTGTTATTTGTAATTTATGTTTTGCGGCTCCATACCATGTGATCATGGTCTGAGCATCAAATTAAAATGAAATGAAATGAAACTTATTACCACCCAATCAGTACACCCACTATGTCTCATTCTATATTTCACCATAGTCCCAGCAGATAGGATGAAGGTTAATGCTAACTGTAGTGCTTTGCTCATGGTGAATGAATAAATGTTGATTCTCTGGAAGTAATATAACAAAAAACCTGTGTTTTATGCAGAGTATTTTGATATAAAATTTGTTGTAAATTGTTGTTGTTGTAGATAAAGAATGACTGAATGACAGATTAATACCTTGCTTCTAAAAAGTAACAGTTTGAATAATTTTAGAAAAACAGGGAGGTTGAATGTTCAAAGATAAACATTTTAACATTACCAAGATCTTGATCAGATGTTTATTGATTGCATCAAATCTAAGGTTATAAAACAAGTATCATCTCATTCAATTCTACAAGTCAAAAAGGTACGGAGAGACAAACCCTTGAGTGGTGTATATGCCGTGACATAAGACCTAGAAACTGCAGGTTACCCCTCTGTTGTGTGTAAAATACACAAAGAAAGTTAAAGCTCCTGTTAGGAATTTACAGCGTGTTGCTGATTTTTTTTTTACATTTCTAAGCCAAGGATTTAATTTGAGTTACACATTAGACCATAACAATGAAAGGGAAGAATATTTTTGTCAGAGATGATCACTGTTCCACGCACAAGATAAAATCATCAAAGATTGAATTTATCATGTTTTGCCATAGGGGTCGACAAAACTAACACAACCTGTACGTTTCTGACATGACTTCAGGTAATATTAATATTCCAACGAAATAAAAAAGTTAAAAATATCTATTCAGCTCATAAAAAAATCAATCTTGAGAATATATTTCATATTTTCTCATCAAATGCCTCCTATATTCGTAACACATACATATATTTTTACTGGAGCTGGTTGATGGTGAAGCACATTTTACTAACGACACATTAACCATAAATCAAGACATTAAAGTCAGAATGGACGGTAACCTGTACAATGACTCATGATTATATCATTTAAGTCATGATGGTAGATGCTGATATATGCTGAAGTGACTCTACAAACAACATAAAGATAAGAAACAAAGAACAGAAAAAATGTTGCTGATGACAAAAGAGTTTACGTCGCACTGAAAGAACAATGTCAAGGTGTGACCTATGACTGTTAACCCTTTCACCCGCTCTGTGACCCCCCCCCCCCCCCCCCCCCCCCCCCACGCAGAGAGAAAGACTTTGTGAGCCCACTGGCCCCTGAAAAAGTGAGCCATATTCTCTGCATTTCTATGACTCTGCTGCTGGCTCAGGGGTTTAGACAAAAGGACCAGTCTTTAGAGCAGGTATAAAAGGAAAGGGTTAAACAGGGAAAGGTACAGTTCGAACCAAGTCTAACAGCAGCAACAGCAGCAGCAACAGCAGCAGCAACCAACTGACCAACAAGATGACTTCCACTGGAATGAACATGATGAGCAGGGTAAGCTCTCAAATTTTATAATGTGACTGCAATTTAACAGGATAATCTGCAAAAGGACTTTTCAAACTAATTGAGGCTTTGGTTGGTCTATCATTTAAAAAAAATTAAGCTTTAGGCCTGCAAAAGTTTCTCTTAAATCTGCATTTAGAAACATTCAAGGATTTTCTGTTTTTGCTCAAAAGAAAGTTGAGCTTTGAACATAAATAATGCTAGCTCCTCTCAGTAACCTCAACCATGATAACCAAAGTCTTTCCTCTCTCTCTGTCAGATTGTCTTCTTCGAGGAGAGGAACTTCCAGGGTCGCTCTTATGAGTGCAGCAGCGACTGCCCCGACATGTCCTCCTACCTGAACAGGTGCCACTCCTGCAGGGTGGAGAGAGGCTGCTTCATTGTGTACGACCGCACCAACTTCATGGGTAACCAGCACTTCATGAGGAGGGGCGAGTACGCCGACTACATGAGCATGATGGGCATGAGCGACTGCATCAGGTCCTGCCGTATGATCCCCATGGTGAGCTCTCATTACTCATTTAGGCCTTCTTTACATGACATCTCTAATGTGTCTGTTTTTCCTGATAAAAGAAAGTCTAAAAGTTAAACGCACCTCTCTTCTTCTATACAGCAGCACAGGGGATCCTTCAGGATGAGGATCTACGAGAGGGAGAACTTCGGCGGTCAGATGCACGAGGTGATGGAGGACTGTGACAACATCATGGACCGTTACCGCATGTCCCAGTGCATGTCTTCCAACGTGATGGAGGGTCACTGGCTGATGTACGAGCAGCCCAACTTCAGAGGCAGGATGATCTACATGAGGCCCGGCGAGTACAGGAACTTCATGAACATGGGCAGCAGCAGCGTTAGGTTCATGAGCATCAAGCGTATCACCGACTCTTGCCAGTAAACTCCTTACAATGAATAAAAGAATCTAAGCCTACACTGATGATGTGTTTGTGTCATTTTGAAGGTCTATCTGCACCTTCACACAACCTGGTATACTTCTGACAAACAAGGGATGCTAAACAATAAAACTTTAATATGACATAATATGTTAATATACAAAACAATGCAAGGAAATTACAAATCTCAGCTGATGCCATAGAAAGAAAAAATAACACTAATTGTGAAAAAACAACAACACAAACAGAAACACGGCTGCCAACTTATAGGGTTACATAAATGATGTTTCAAAATTGCTAACGTAGATATTAATGGCACAGAAAGTCTTAAGTTAAACACCAGATAACTCCTACAACCAGGCATATATATCATCTTTATAGATGCAGCTTGATATGAAACCAAGCAGCAACCTCTGGTCTTAGAATATAAAGCTTGTGCAGAAGTGCTAAAAACTGCAGTTCATCGAGCGTCGGCTGCAGAATCACCAGAAACCACTTATACACCCAGTCAAAAAGACAGTATTGACAGTAAGAAGAAATATGTTTACAGCCTGGTTCAAAATATGGCACACACTGTACAGAGGTGAACTTTTGTATAACCTGTTATATTTGAAGATATTAAACTTATGAGTTTTGCCCAAATAAGAGCATGACTGACTTGATTGATAGGCAGGCACCCTGTAGCTGTTAGCAAAAAGGCTCAAAGCCCGCCTCTTTACCTCACACTAGCTCAACAGATATTTGGTTTAGTTCAGCATTTCCAATAGGGCAACTGCCGACAATGGGCTTCAAACCCTAGACTGTAAGGGCTTCAGTAACAAATGGGTGACCTCACGGATACTATGTCCATTTATTATACAGTCTATGTATGAAACACTGCCAAGAGAGGTTCCTAGACTCGCTTAAATGTATTCATTTCGTCTGGATAGTTAGACAAAGTCATTCCATCTATATAACAAACAGCAAGTCCTTTATCTATTGTGAGAAGCAGGGTGGTTGAGCACACATCATTCCTTAAGAAACTGTGATTCTCACCACTACAGATACCACCTCCTGGTTTTTAATAAGGCTTGGGTAAACTGATATTGTTTCATTAAACGGAGGAAGTTTAGTCTGATTCTGTGAGGAATTCAAACAGTTGTGTCTATAGTCTCACATAATACATCCGGATATTGTCACATAAATATTGAAATAGCTGAGATATTCTGATTACATTAACACTTATCCTATTTGGCCTCAGTCTGGTTCAGAGTTGTAAATATTGGGGTTGGAGCGTCTTGATTTGTTTCTGCTTAAATGTCTGTTTCCTTCAGTACTCCTCTCTACAGGGACACGAAAACAGAGCAGTCACACAGGTAAATACACAGCAAGAGTCTAATCTTTTTTATGTTAACATTTATCTCACATGCATGCAGAGTAACAAAATCAACTGGCAAACCCTAATAATGAACTTAAAAATATCTCAAACACTGAGATGTTTGGACAGATTTCTAGGAAACTCTGTACAAACACTGATGTACACCCAGGATGATGATAAACTTTAGTGGGACTTTTCATCCCACACCATCATACTACTTACATTAAAAACTTAAAGCTCCTGTAGGGCTTTTGGTTTGTGTTTATTTTGGTGCTATCTGTGTGTGGACCAATACATACTTCTTATCTTTAGCTGATTTTATTTGATACAGTGTGTTATGGAAAAAATTGTATCCTGCTTTCATTTAAAAGTCATCTGTATCACTCAATGTGAATGTTTGCAATGAAAATATATAGAAATGGCTGTTTTTGCAGCATATTGTCGACAGCATCCTTACATGTTACATCCATTGGGTGAATATGGTGAAGCATCAAACCTGCTAATCTCTTGTTAGCATTGTCATTGCAAGCCTGTTAGCATGCTTATGTTAACATTATTGGGATAGTTAGTTTTTTTAAAAACAGGGCTTGTATAAACAAACAAACAAAAAAAACATGGTACACTACCTGCTCAGCATCAAATAGCAGGGATGGCATTTAGTTACTAGCTAGCAGATGAACACAGCTGAGCATTAAGGCCAGAGATAGATGTTTTCCCAGGAGTCAGAGTATACAAAAAAATGATGAAATAGCCTAAATGTTGAACTCACATCCACTCAGGGGTGTGTCCAGACTTTTTTGACAGGGATGGCTCAAGTGAGGCACTGACAAAAAATAGGGTCAGCCAGGATATGTGCGCACACAGCGGGTAGTGCCACCCTGGGCCACTCCTCTGGATGCGCCCCTGAAACATCCAGAAACATGACAATATTATTGCTCCATTAACAATATTTGCACATATATACAGCAGTTCTAATGTGTTTGCAACATTAACTTTGAAAGGGAATATAATCAACATCCTTTTTGCTCTGACTCTAGTGCCTAAAAATAGAGAGTGTATTTAAATGGAAATAAAATCAGATTTCAGATTTCTGTGTAAATCACTGCTTTGTGCAAAAAAGATATACATTTATTCATACAGCCTATTTTTTTTGTAAGGCTTTAAAGGGAGATTATGGAAGCACATGCCTCTCTGTCTTCCTTCCTCGCTTGTTCTTTCTCTTTCCTCTCTCTTTTTCCTCCAGAGATCGGCCAATCCAGCGAGTGAGTGGGGAATCGATGCCCTGATACGAGATTCAGCCTAATGAGGATCAGAAACATCTTAATAAAGACCCTTAATCCACCACTTAATCCCTCATTACAGAATCATCTGCATTCACTGGTCCTGCTCCATACCGCCGCAGTGACGGCACATCCAGGTCCATTGTTCTGCCTCGCCTCATCCCTCACCCAGGGCTACGTCTCCCTTTGTCTCCCCTCGGTGTCAGTTATATTTGATCCGCTCTCATTAGACTTTCAGACGAGATCAGCGGAAGGGCCTGAAAAATAGTGCTTTTGTGTGCACTTCTATGCTATCTCCCGTCTGAAATGGAAAATGGGACATATGCTTAATGAGGGGGAGATGGACTGGGACCTGGCGTCCGACACAGAGATAGTGGGTTTATTGTGTTGAAAAAGTGCTGTGACCGATACTGTCTAAGGACACACTTCCAAGTCAACGCCTGTGTCGGTGATTATGACTTCTGAGAGCGTGAAAATTGCTCTGAAGTGGGACAGATGGATTAAAGTTTAATGCTGAGCCCCAGAGAGTCTGAGTTTTAGTTTAGTGCAGCATTAACACAAAAGTTGGGGAAGTTTTATCCAAGTAAAAAAAGTTGAAGTATTCTGGGTACGCATACCCTCCAGAGATTACTCAACAATCATTTTGTCGTGATATTACTCTATCTTACAATCAGTCATGAGCAGAGGTTTCATTGTATCCCAAATTCTGAAAACTTCTTTGATTGGAATAAGGTTGCGAAATACTTTTGGTATCTACTTTTGGATTAGATTTAGTTCTTCCCTCTGAGCCCTCTAGCCAATTAATGATAAAAAACATCTACACACTATATACCTGCACATACGACCCTAACAGAGATCTTCAAATACAGTCTCTGTGTATAATGTCAGCACAACAACTTAAGAACATTATTATTTGAGATTAATTAGCTGATCTCACAGAGAATCAGCTGCTCATTCTTTCCCCAATCTCTCCAGTTTCTTTCAATTTCCTTTACACCCAAATATTCTCCACGCCGGGCTCAGACTACAGGAGATCTAGACGGATGTACATCTCCTCCAACTCTTCCAACAAGCTGAGGAGAAATTTGTTCTTGGTTGGTTCCAGTGTTGGGCAGAGATTTTAACAGTACTCCTACTCTCATCTCCTCATCTCCACATTTAATTTTAGAAAAGTTTAAAAGGTTTCCAACTATCTCATGACAGCCCGACAGCCACATGCTGTTGGAAGCTGGCATAGAAATCCATGTCTGTTCCTCATTTGACTTATTTGGTGGATATAGGAGACTTAGTCCACTTTTGGGTGCAGAATTCACGTGAATGTATTTCATATTTTCATATTTTGTGTTTGTCTTGCTGATCAGAATATCTGTGCCTTTAATTGTCCTGCTGTCATTAGAGAGCAGCTGATTGAAGCACTTGGGCATGTGCATTGGAGTGAAGGCTTTGGTTCAAGCAGGATTAGGAGCATGGCTTTTTGTAGATTTTGTTCTTTTTTAGGCTAGTAAAATAACCTTTCTTTTGTAAACAAGTTAATAAAGACTAGAGAAGAGCATTTTGTTTGATAGCTGTCAATATTTTGAGTAAATTCTCTGTTTCATTTCATATTGGCCTCAACAATAGTTACCCTGTTTTGTAAAAGCATGAGTCAGAAACATCATGTCCTACAGAAGTGGCAAAGAAGATCTTTTTGGGGGGGAATCTTTTCTCTGAGCTGAAACTGAGAGAGGATCCTCATGAGGGTGAGATAATTAGCCTCATGTAGGTATGAAGAAGGCTGATTGTTAACCCACTCCATCCCTCCCTCTTCATTATTCTGTGTACTGAGGTGAGTAGGAGGTGGAGGGGGATAAAACAAAACAAATAAAACTCATTAAAGGTACCCATGTGGCTACAAATCCCCCCTGCAGTATGCTAACGCTCCACAGACATCATTAACCACGGTCAAAGGAGCTATCATTATTCTGCCTGGATATGAACGCAGATCAAAGCCAGCTATAGTTCATTGTCTTTTAACCCGAGGCAGGATTCTTAAAATCAGAGCTCCTTTTTTGGCAGGTTTCCATTTTCCTCCCTGAACTCCACCAGGGAAGACCTAGAAAATCACTCTACATACCGAGAGCAAATTTGAAGATGGGGAAGTCTTAATGATTTCCCCAAATATGCGCTCACAGCGTTTTCTTGTTACGAGAAATGGAGTTAATGTTTGATGCTCCAAGACCAATAAGAGTTCTTTTGTAGTTCTGTAAAAGGAGTTTGCCAAATCCTAGAGGAAAGATGTATTCACATGCAATGACAACACCTGTATCAAGAGAACAAATTTTTCCCACGTTGTTTTGCTACAGCTAAGTCTGCAAAGAGAGCATGCTAACATGATTATGGCTAAGACAAGCTGTGTCCCAAATCGGGAGTCGGATCCTTCATAGGACCCAGCTTTCATAAGCCTGGTTTATACTTCTGCATTCACTCTGGTGGCGAGTGCGTCGCTCTGCAATATCCTGCAGAAACGATTGTGAGCAGTGTGATTTCTTTGCTAGTCAGATCGCCTGTCCCGCTACATTTTCAGCTTGTTTGTCTTCAGAGAACTATTGCTACTCTGAGCTTATTATGTTAAAATTGGACATGATAAATGTTGATAATCATACAGCAGTTATTAGACACAAGAAAAGAGAGGAGATGGACTAGGAGATGGGACTAGCATGGCTGAAGACTGGTCAGCGCTTTTCAGAGAACAAATACCAACTGTTGGATGGTCCTGCTCCCTAATTTTTACTCACTGCCTAACTGTATCGGCGGAGCTCCAAACATAGCCACATCCCTGCGAGTGCTACATATCGACTAATTTTTTCACAAAAAATCTAACCCAAATGCTCGCACTCAGCATAATGAAATAATTGATCTTGTCACTGATAGTCTTCATGTAGGTCATGAAGAGGCATCAGTAAGAGTGACACCTTTTCAAAATCAGGTAAGAACTCCTCACAGTGCCTTTAAATATGAAATTTATAATCTTGTTTTGCGAGTGTTTAGTTTACATGAGCATTCATCAAGAGCCAAACATCACTACATTATAGTACAGCTTACCACTGAGTCTGTTTTGCTACAATATGAAATGCTCAACTAATGTCTAATTGTCGGCAAATGTTTGCAGACAATTTTTCCGTTCAGTTCATAACTGTCGGTTCAGTGTCAGGATCTCTCAGAGGTTTTGCTCTGACATGTTGGTGTAATCCAAAACAATCTCCTGCCTCATTTCACACACATTTGCATCAGTGATCCTCAGGGTCCCATCTCCATGACCCCTCTGATCTTACATGGGGCAGCATAATATACCTCCTCAGGTATGATAGCCTGCAGGCTCCCTGACAACTTGATCTCGTCTGTGCAAATTGCTCCATTTACATCCCACTGTTCCCTCCTTCTCAAACACAGAAACAGATTTTTTTTTCTTTGTTTACGTTAGGTAGAAACAGAGGCAGGTGCAGGAGATTTCTCCTCCGGGCAGCTCACAGCTGTGACGGGTGCAACTGCTATTAGACAGAGATTGAGGCAAGTACTAACAAACACGCTGCACTAATCACACATGATAGCATCTGCAGTTAACAGACTGCAGGCACACGTTACAGGCCTCAGGCCCTCCAGCAGCCTGATGAACGGATGGCTGCAACCAGCCATAACCACATCAGGCACGCACACGTAAAAACACTGATCAGTTAAGAGCGAATATAAAAACTGTAATAAACATAGAGACATACCGCATCAACCTGTCCACTGCTTAGATTAAGATGAATCAGTTTTATATGAAGAATAACTTCCTGAATTAACTGAACATACCCTTACTTTAACTTACATTTAAGATACGTTTTTGACAGTAGTGACAGAAGCAGTTGATATCCAAATCCCAAATTGTATTGTACTGGGGAGTTCTTCCTCGTCTGAATCCAGAGTTTCAGGAGAGAGGATTCTGTCTGCTGTACAGATTAGGCCTATATATTTTCTTCAAGCACATTTTTGATTTCTGATGGTGTACTATGTAAGCAAGATTGATTTGAGTTCATTGATGGTATATAAATAAGGATGACATCCCTCCATGTTGCACTGGTGAAATTATTGCAGTGATGCCACGCCTCTTTAACTCACCAATAAAGATCCTTTGCAGTCCACAGCAGAACAGATTCTTGTGTTGATTTGAAGCAGACGTTCAAAAGTTTAATAACTTTTATGTTACTGTGAGTTACATCTCTCACTGTCCCTCCTCTGTTCTGCTAATCTAGCAGAGAACGCTGCAGGAGCTGTATTTGTCAATGGAGCTGTCAATCATGACATCCAATCCACTCTTTTTTTAAATGAAACAACTTGTTAAAACTAAACTTCAGAGAAAATTAAACACACTAACATAAACTAGCATGATGAGAGAAAAATGCTATTTGGGCTTCACTTTTGGGAAGCTGTTGTGCTGTCCACCATCAGAATCAGAATAATCTTTTACACAGTCTATGCTTGAGCTGTCAAGAAAATAACAATGTCATAACTTGTTGTAAAACCTATAATCACTGCTGTCAGTATGAGGTATTCAAGTTTTTCAATCTGTTATGAAAAACAGTCCTGTTTTATAAATAGAGTACAAACAGAGATAAATAATATCTAAAGAATATTTATTGGATTTTATTGACTGTCACAAAGAAATGCATCAAAGTTTCACATTTAAGAAGGTGAAAGAGAAAACATATAAGTGCTGGAAAAACAAGATCAGTAATTGGATGATTAACATTTATCCCTATTAACGTTCTTGATTATTTATTAGTCATCTAATTGTTTCTGCCCTAGAAGAAGTGTACTGCTGTGAAAATCCAGCATCTCTCCCTGAGTTGCTGACAAGTAGAAATCTAAAGTTTAAAAAATTTAAGAATCCACTCAGGTAAAGTTGGCACAAACTTTCTTGTCATCACTGAAACTTGGATTTTGTTTTTTGTTCTTTTCATGATATCAGTTTGACCTCCTGCAATATCTTAATGTTTCACTCAATACACACTCCAATCATCTACTACATCCCCTTTTCTTTCTCATGCTGCTTCCTGAGTCTCCCTGAATTATCTCCCTCTCTGCGCCCATTGGGATCTGTGAGAGGAATGTTATGCACTGGTTCCATGTGTTTTCCTCTGTGTATTTCTTTTTGCCAATTTCCACCTTGTGTTTGTTGCAGTTGGAAACCTTAACAGAAAACAAACAGTGGAGCTCAGACTGCTCCTAACACCAGATACCCAGGAAATGGTGAAGACAGGGTGGATGTGGTGTTAATGGGGGAGAACAGGACCTATTGTGCTCCTTTGTGTGCGACCCTCCACCAAACACACATCCATGCCTGCACTTTCCCAGCACAGGTCAGCAACAGCGTGGTCAGACGCTGACCTCTGACCACGTAATGGTGGGGTGAGTGTGGTAATCAGATGGGTAACATAACTCTTCAGTCTATGACAACATGTGAGAAAGATTTCTATGGACAGACAAGCTGCTGTCTCTCATGGATGAATTGTTTTCTTAGTTGATTTTCAGTAGTTTTTTTTCTACATTTAAACAGCTGGCTGATGAACACTAGCACATTTCATTCATACACTTAAAACATTTTTAATAAAAACGTGTGGTGCCAAGACGAAGAATCCATCTACTTTATTGACTATCTGATTTTTCATTCAATGCTACAATGAATTTGTTTTAAATCAAATGGCTCAACAGAGGGATATTAAGACTGTGATCCACACATTTTTGTCTAGCATTAACATGAGGTCAACATTTTATTTGTCCAATGTCAAACTTTAAATGTATCTTTAATTTAAACACTTGCACTGATTTTTCCCTTCACACTTATTGGACTATTAAAGGCTTTTATTTGAACCTTAAACTTGCTTAAACTCGTTTTATTTCAGTAAGTTGGCAACATTGGAAACAATCATAATAAACCACCAGGTGGACAAACTATCAAATGTTTATTTTATTTAGTGGATTTGTTCCCTTAGTTGTTGTTTTTGCTGTTTTTCTATGTGTTTTTAATATATACATATATATATATATATATATATATATATATATATATATATATATAGATTCACTGTGTTTTGATGCTCTATGTATTTTAACTTATTTTATATCACTTTGCAAAACTTTGGTAAACTTAGTAGTGACTTAATCCACTTTTTTCTATGAAAGTACAAATCATAGCCTCAATAAAAGTTAATTTGCTACCCGTGATGGATAGTATTTTTAATTTAAAGGGCGGTAAAATGTTACATAACATCCATGCTAATCCTCAGTGTACCGACATTGTCTCTATGATGTATTACTGAACTTATCACTTTTTGTCCAGGAGGGAAAAAAGTCTCAAATAAGCAGTTGAGATAACTCTTCATGACCTGAGAGTTAGCTTCATTGAGTTAACCTCTGACCTTTAGCACGTTATCCACTTAGCGAGCTAAGAAGGTAAACAAAAAGAACACCGGTAGCTCACATCTCTTGCTGATAAAGTTTCTCTATTTAAAGAAATATTCTATACAATGGAACCACTCATTTTCTACATCTTTATACTCTGTCAGTCTGTATAATCTATTCTACAATAGTAAGATAAAATTAAGACCTATGAAATCCCTTTAAAAATATCCCTAACCCCAGTAGTTACACCTTAATGATACATCCAAATTAAGCAGGCCTTTTGGTGTGTTAAGGATTTAAATTTATATGTGAAAAGATCAGCCTTTGCCAATAAATCCTTGGACAACAATAGTTGGTGCTGATTCATGACTCTCAGTTGTGGTGTGAAGAAGCTGGTGAGGCCCTGATGGCCTGCATTGACCTGTGACCTCTGTCCTTAGCCCTGAGCCTTAGCCCTATAACCCTCAGCAGATCAGTTCCATATGGTGTCTAGTGAGGAGAGACTATAGAGGCCACTTCAGAGTACTTTAATTGACTGCCCCTACGTCTGGATTAGCAGAACAAACTTTATGAAGGTGATAACTAATATGTCCGGTTTCCACATGTATTCAGGTGATCTGAGGACTCATTACTGCTTCACTGCTTTTCCATTGACCAGCAACTGATACGACATATACAGTGAAAAATTGGGAAGAAAATGTGACTATATTTTCTACAAACTAATTAGCTGACCATTCAGTTGCCTCCAATAGCTAACACTAGCATTTAACAGTTTTCTTGCTGACATTATTTTTTAGCTAACATCAACCTAGTAATGTGAGCCTTTCCTTTACATTAATATTAGCTTAGGAAACACAAAATATTTGATCAAAACCTACCAACAGCTATGACCCCATAGCTTACTTCAGCATTCTGCTATTTCTTTATATTCCTTAATTCTAACTCATTTTACATTAGGTTAGACTTTGAGCTATCGCTATTGCACAATGTAACACTATTAAAGTAATTCAAATGAAGAGTAAACAAAATATTTGATTGTTTAATCCTCCTGTTATGTTAGTGGTCAAATTGACCCTTTTTAAAGTCTATTTTAGGCAGTATATGCCATCCAAACACACTAAATGCAGCATAAAAATCTGTATGTGACAGAAGAGGTGTCTTGTGTTAATTTATTAACATCACTTCATAAAAAAATTAAAACATTCATTTGAATGAAAAACAAGTGAGTTATTCTCATTGAACAATGTATATAGCGCCTCACAACAAACATTATCTCAAGACGCTTTTGCAAACATAGCAGGTCTAGACTGTACTCTATGTTATATTATTAACAGAGACCCAACATCAAGACAGGGTAAGACTCAGTCTTATCTCATCTTAATCCATCATGAGCATTACACCTCGCAGTACTTAACTATTACAGTAGCATATTAGTTATCAAATATGTTGCTTTACCCTGAAGAATACGCTGGCAGAATTTCTCCATTAGGTTTTTTCAGTTGCTACACAATCTGGTAGAAATGCAAGATAATAGTTTGTCTGATTCACAATGTTACAAGGTTACAATATGCTCAACAGAAACATAGCAATATCATAAAAACATTGAATTCCTTGCCCTGAGCCTGATGTTAGGTGAAAATGGCAATAATGTGAAGAATGAAAATATTCTTAAGGCAGTGTTATCTTGAAGGAAAGAGAGTAAATAATACCTGCAAAAGTCAAGATAAAAACAAACAGCTCAACCTGCTGAAGATCAGTTGATTGTCAATGTGTGTTGCCATTAAAGAGTGTTAACCACTTTATCTTTGCCCTCACTATAACACCAACAGATTATCAGTTTCAGTCGGGTCTGTGGCGTGGGCCATGTTGTTGACACAGCTGCAGTCTGGGTGTAAGCTAACGTGTTCAGGATGCCCTTTGCTGCTTTCTGCCAGCCCGGCAGCTTCACGAAAAACACACAGAGACTGGAAAGAGTTTCTCCCACCCTGTGATGTGAAATGTGTGAAACCAGTTTGAGGAATGTTCTTTGACCTGAGAAGGGAAATGTCTCTATGAAGGGTGAAAATCAAACTTTGTTTGACTTGAAAACAACTTTGTACCATGGTGATAAATCATCATAATTTCGCCACTTTCTTTGTAGGATATCACAACATCTAGACTCTTCAGTGCAGACAATCAATACCGCTGCTGTCAACATCACAGAGGTGGAAATTACATCTAGAGTTGAATAGTCTTGTACTTTATATGATACTTTTTACATGGAAACTACCTCATATGTCTACTCTGCAACATTTTGATGTAAATCCATATAATACACTCCAGAGAAGAAACTGCCTTCAGCACCAAAGCAATTATTCTAATCAGAAATATAGTGTTAAAAAATGCTGAATAGTTTGAATAGTAATGTGCAATTGTTCATAGGATAACCTTACTTGAACCTTTGAACTGGATATGTCTGAAATTTTAGCTCATAAATATTTTAAATGTAAACGTGTAGCTTACAATAGTCTCTCACAATGTAGTATTTTAACTTTACTGCTGTGAAGAGACTCAGGCTCTACAACAAAGAAGACAGCATCACATTTATTCCCAATCACTTCAATACCTGTCATTACCAGAAGGGGGCAGTAATGCCACAACTCTTGCTTGCACCACACTTTATGTTGATCTCAAGCAGGATTCTCCATCCCTACAGGACATGCTCTCCAGCTCTCTTTCACAAAGCCAAACATCTGTAACAAAAACCTGACATGGAAGCCAAACTCTGGCCCTTTGTCGCCAACAGATCTGAGACACCGCTGAGGTCTTTCTTTCTGCTCTGGTATCAGGGTTTCAGTGGTGGGGAAGCCCTGCCCTGCAGGCAGATAGCTCTTCCTCAAACTGTGCTCACAGTTTCAGCTTTGTGTTACTGATGGTGATAACTTACCAAAGGACAATGGTATCAGGTGAGCACTCCACAGGGACGAGTTTTCAGAAATCTATATTTAACATCTTGTGTTTTGTGTCAGAGGAGTGTAGGTTTCCTGTAGTGTTGTGTGGAGGTCAGGGGGCTTCTGGGTGCGGGGACATCCTCTCTGTAAAGTGAAACAGGTGCTGCAGGGATGGGTCATCCCAAAGGACCAATATGGAGGAGATCTCCTTGTTTGATGCACAGTTTACATGCCTGTGAATGGAAAATCTGAGAGGATGCTTTGTGAAACTACAAGGTGGTGCAGAGCGAAATAAAACAAAAAGGTTGTTGTCCTGAAACAGGTCCCTGATGAGTTTCAAATAGAGATGTACTGTAGGTTCATCTATTTCTGCTTTGTGCAAACTTTTTTTTGTTTTTGTTTGTATTAAAAAATGATGAAATAAAATGGAAGATGAGCTTGTAACAAAAAGCAGCTGTGTTTTTTGTTTATTGAGCAGGTACCCATTTATATATATATATATATATATATATATATATATATATATATATATATATATATATATATATATATATATATATATGGGCTTTTACACCTTTTTTCAGAGAGTAGAGGACAGTGGATAGAGCAGAGAACTGGAAGGGAGTGGGGGAATGACAGGCTTGAATTGAAACTGCTGTATGGTCAGGGAACTTAGCCATTAGGCTAAATCAGTACCAGAGCAGGTACCAGTTTTAAGGGTCATGAACAGCTGAGCGACTTATAGAAAAGAGGGTGGGATCAAAAACTTTGAAAGAAAGTGAAGAGTCCCAATCCCTTTTAATCACATGAAGCTGCTGTATTGAAAAGTTTTTGGTGCTCAGACCATTTACAGAACGATTCAGATACAATTTAACAAATTGTATGAATCTGATAAATGTTTAAGATACAAGTACAAGTGATACAATTGTGCAAGACTTTTTAGATTATTCACTTAATGATACAGAAGGGTCCGGTGTTTCCAGACGTGTGACTGCCTTTCATTGTTCAGCTGGTCAGACAAAATAAGGCAATTTAAGACAATAGACAATATACTTGTCAATAGTGAATGTACTATCAAGGGATGCAGGTCAGCTCAGTTCCTTTGTTGAGAAATTGTCCAGAGATCTGGAACAGAAGCTAGTCTATGAACCGCTGCAGATGGGGTCAACTTGTTATCTCTCTAAGTTATCCTGCTTCTTTTCTTTTAATGCATGACATAAAAACATATGTTTACCTTACAAAACACACTGTGTTAGCTGCTGAAGGGGAAGACTAAAGCTGAAATAACAAAATCTACAGCTATTACTGTGTCTTTCAGATAATCTTAAGCATTTAGTGCTTAAAATGATGTCAAACTGATATGCCAACGTATCAAATTCACAATATATCAGTTGCTTGTAGACCATTTACATGTCACATCTGTGTTTAAGGGGCTTTCTGACTTAGAAAAAAATCTTAATAAAACCCAAACTAACAGAACCATTAGTGTTTGGGTTTGTTAAAGTTAGCTAAATTACGCAGTAGAGTTGACCCTGTCTGCTGAGGTTGATAATAGTGTTAGTTCCAGTTTCTCAATACAAGGGCTGAGCTGACCGGCATCCCCCTGTAGATAATAAACTGACTAAAGCTAATTAGAGATTTGCTGTCACGTAGGTTTTTGATCAAACTCACTTGATGACATTGTCTGGATTTTAAACCTGTTTTCTGTGAATAAACTGTCTCTGCTTATGAAAACTTTTCAAGGATATCACATCCCATCATTCACCAGCAGATCTTGTATATTCAGTCACCATTGTGCTGTTATGTCACTTGTCAGTCTACATTCATGACTGTTAAAACGTTAAGCCCAACTGTAGAGTAAAGCCTAGTGAAGATGTGTTCAAGCCAAGCGGCAAACTCCGGTCTCAAACGATGAAGCCAATGCGGAAGTGATATAAACTGCAATACATCGAAAATCTGCTTGAGGCTGGCTGCAGAAACACCGGAAACCACATAGATATGAATGGGAAAAAGACGATCTTTGCAGCATTAATAAACATGTTTACAGCCTGGTTCAAAAAACGGCTTGGCCCTATGAAGCTAATCTCTCTAATGGCACACACTGTACGGGGGGTGAATTTTTTTCTAACGTGACGGTTCAGAAGATATTAAGATTATGAGTTTTGCCCAAATAAGGACATGACTGACGTGACTCCCGGTCTGGAACATACAGCCATTGGCTAAGAGACTCACACTACGTCACACTCTGCCCAGTTGAGTTCCGCATTACCAATATGGCTGCCGCCGTCGATTTGCTTCAAAACAGCTCTCAGGAACAGATGGGTGACGTCACGGATACTACGTCCATATTTTATACAGTCTATGGTTCAAGCACTACAAAAAGTAGTGATTAAGAATCTTATTGGGCTGTCTCAAAGGTCATACTAACTTCTCAGTCTCTCTTAATGTTGATGTATTGTTAGTAAAAATATGTCTCTGAAGTCCCTGATCTTTGCAGAGAAAATGAAATCATTTGACTAAAGTTGAGGCTGTTTATAACTGAGGTAAGTGGAGTGATAATTGTACGAGAATCTTGGATTAAAGAACAGGGTCAAACATTTCTCACTTATCTATTCTTAGCCAGGAATCAAAAAAAGATACCTTGAAATACACCCAGATCCTAGAAGGAGGATTCTCTCAGGACGTGTGTAAAAACTTGTCTGACATTTTTCACAGAGGAACTGAGGTCACTTCCTGTTTGTTATCCCCGATGCTATCGTCCTGAACGCCTCAGCAGCTGTTTCCAACCATCCAGGAAGTCCTTTCTTAATTTGTTATGCCTCCATCACCTCGTCTCTCCTTGTGTCTAATTCCCACAGAAAAGCGAGCAGGCACTTATCAGTCGGGGCCTTTAAACGTGTTTATTTACAGATCATCAGGGAGCTTGGGAAGAGGCCTCAAAGAGAGCTGCCTGCTGCTCTTCAAAACCACAGATCTGGTCCCTCGATGCGGTGTCAGAGGCCTTGCTCTTTTAACCAAGTTTGATGGCGTTGACAGCCACTAGTAGGGCTTCAAAAAGGAGCAAGGCGGCTGCAGATGTGTGACTGCTCACAGGGTCCTAATCTGTTCAGAGGAGGAGGGATCCAATCCGGATCTTTTTCATCCCACCGCACAGAGACAGGGCTTTTTTTTCCAAGAGGCCTGCTGTAATACGGAGCATTAGAGAGATAAAGGCCGCTCCTCACAGCTGCCTCTCGCTGACAGACTCTTGGAAAAACCAGCTCAGGGTGGATCTGGGAGGATCCTTTCCGGTATCTCTTCCACAGGTTTCTGTCTGTCTTCGCAGCCTCACACTCCCCTTCAAACCCCTGAGCTTGGCCTTCTTTTTACCCACAAATCTCTTTTATCATCATGATGATCAGGTCTCTCCATGGTTCTGTGCACTTCTCTACAAAGCCTCAGACATTTTTATAGTTTTTCTCAGACACAAGGAACACTGAAGTCCATGAAACCATGCTCTTTTAAAACAGGCCAAATACCTCAACTTGCAATATGTTGTTTGGTCTGGCAGACTGAGGTATTCCATTGTGTCTGCACCTTTATTTTAAAAGTCTTTTATTAACAAGTCAAGAAAATGTATTACCCGGCTGTGTCTTAAACTTGTACAGCTGTGGCTCAGAGGTAGAGTCAGTCATCTCTCACCTGGAATTTTGGTGGTAACCTCAGTCATCATGGCAAGACTCTGAACTCTGAATTACTCCGAGTAGCATAACCAGTGGTGTGTGTGTTTACATAGCGTCCTCTGCCATCGTTTTATGAATTTGTGTGTGAATGGGTGATGGTGACGTGCTGTAAGAGCACTTTAAGTGGTCTCAAGACTAGAAAAGCTCTATATGAGTGCGGTCCATTTAAGTCATGCATTGGCTCGGTGTGTGATGGTGACTCTGCTCTTTGGTGCTCATTCACTCCACCCTTTCTACCAAATATTTCTTGTGCTAACAGTAACTTAACCAACAGTCCAAATAACTGGGATTGATGAAATGTGTCCAGTAACTTCCAAATAACTTAAGCATCTTACTCATCTCGGTGCAGCCTGGAGAGATGTCTGTTAAAGTTTGAGTTTGTCCTCGACTTCTAGTTTATGGTTCTTTTTACTTATCGCCCATGTTGCTCTGTTCTTGCTTGCAGTTGTTATAAAATCACATGATTCGTGGCGTCTCTTTAAGCATCCTGGAAGGAAGTGTTGCTGAACAAGTTGGCACATGTACTCAGAGCCGGCCCTAACCGACTTGGTGCCTTAGGCAAGAATTCAACTGGTGCCCCTTGTATTGTAACCAACTCCAACAATCACATCACATAGCCTATACACTTAAGGAAAACTGACAAACAGCTTAATGTTTTACCGGTTTTCTTTATTTTAAAATAAAAATTGCCTCTAAAAGAACGTTAATAAAATGGTAATAACACTGATATTTAGATTTTTTTTTATTAAATATAGATTATACTCAAGCCTAGCCTCCATTTTCTATCAAATTAAGCTAACAGCTACCAACGTGTAAATAATCAAAACAAAACAAAACAAAACAGAACAAAACAAATACAGTAAATCATGAACACTTATAACCTTCAAAAACTGCTCTGCAAACCAATGTTTTAAAAAAACAAAAGTGAATCACACAATTTTAAATGTATACTGGCATCACTCCCCAACTCAACCCCAAATTATATTAGATAAAACGATATGATTTTTCCCATGGGCTTCTAATTTTCTTCCTCACTCATTTCGGGTGCAAGTGGCGCCCCCATTGAAAGGACGGCGCCCCTAGCATTTGCCTAGTCTGCCTATGCCATGGGCCCTGCAATCACCAACATGTAGGTGAGCATGTGACAGCCCTCTAAACTGAATAAATGATTAGTGTCCGAATTCCAATATGAACAATAAAACTGTCTTTATCAATAGGTAAGTCAGAGTCTTCCTCTCAATCTCTCAAGTCCTACAGCAGTCCAAGCTCAAGTCCGAGGCATTAGTGCTTGAGTCCAAGTCGAGTCACAAGTCCTGGAAATCAGGACTTGAGTTCTACAACACTGCCTACCAATAATAAGGCAAGGACAATAGACAAAAAATACTCTTTTAACCCCCTGTTCACCTTAGTGTTGGCCCCTGTGCTGACCCTTCATTGACCTTTGTTTTAGAAACTGTATCTAAAATTAAAACCTTCAAAAGAAAGAAAAGAAAAGGTTAGACAGCAGTTTGACACTTGTGCATTCAAATGTCATTGCAGAGTCTAAATCTCTGATTGGACCTGAGGGTATTTGTCATCCGTGTCCAATGAGAATCATCTTGGGGTCTGTTTGTATTTTTGGAGAAAGGAGAGGCAGAGTGATGGATTTGAATCTGTAGACCGGCAGCAGACAAGCACAGAGAGGAAGACATGAGAGTAGGGAGGAAGGGAAGTTGAGCAAAGATGAAGGGACGGAGTGAGGCCCGGCCCAGACGTCACATCTGCCACCACAACTCCCCAGAGGCCTCCAGGGCATGGGAACATTACTCGTCCCCACCCAAACCCCTCCTTCTCCTCCTCCTCCTCCCTAGTGCGACCAGTCCCAGTCAACTGGTCTGGGACCTGCTCCGCCGGGCTGGGACCCCACATCTCCCCCTGACTCTAACGCACTGTTGTTACTCCTTCTTAGATTGTTGTCTTTACACTTTGCCTTATTTGTTACTCACTGTCTCGCTGTACAGAGGTGATCAAGTAATCACAATGTCCTGTCTCGGTCTTTCTCCTTCTTACAACCTACCAACTACACTTACATCTGAAATGCAGGAAATACCTCACAGTGGACCTTTAGTTGATTTATTTTCTTTTCCTTTAGTTGATTTCTTTTTGTTCAAAGCTGTGTAACTTAAAATCAAACCAAACACTGTTCACTGTCAATGGGAGCTATGAATGTACCCTAAAACACAAGTTCAGAGTCAGATTAAAAACGTCTCATTCAGATGAACCACTAATCATTAAGTAGAGTTAAAACAATAAGCAAAAGTTAAAAATAAGCACTTTTAGTCCGTAGGGGAAGTAGCTTGAACTCCCCAGTTAAAGTTGTTGGATGATCATCAAGTCAGTAGCGTTATGCTCCTTTGAGAGTGGATTTCCCCTAACAGTTTAATTTATTTGGTCCAACAATAGCTGAAAAAATTATTTTGTATTTCTGCATCCAGAAAGACAAAAACATGGGTGTCAGAGGGCAGAGAGAAAACATTTCAGTAACTTTTTCTACTCATTATAGACTTGTATGCCATCTTTTTTGGTAACTTAAAGCTCCTCTGAGGGACTTTGGGTTGATTCCAGTGCGTGCTGTGGACAAAGTGATACCTCTTATCTCATTAATGATCTTCTCCTGGGCATGTGTAAATAGTGTTTGTTGACAAAAATCAAATCCTGCTTTCTCTCAACATTCAGAGGTGTTGCTCTCTGTGAAAGTTTGCTGTGATAAAAAACAAGAACTGCTTCTTCTGTGTGCTGTAAATCATCTGGTCTGACAACAACCCACATGCAGCGGTTACAGATATTAAAAACTACAATGGAGAAACAGTCAATCTTGCAGCTGATGGTCTTGTGCTTATAGGTCATAAAAAGACACCATTGTTCATTTTGGTCTGTTTCATAACTAGCAGAACTCCTCACAGAGGCTTCAGAGACATTATTTGGTATTCATACCACACAAAACACATACGGAAACAGACAGATATAACCTGACTACTGCTTCACTTCTTGCATGACTATAACAAAAATACTGCAAGTATAGATTTTATATGTCTGGGGAAATGTAGTACAATCATTTTCTGTGAAATCTGTTGCAAAAAAGTTCCCCACAAAAGTTGAAATGGCTTCTGTCCAAATAAATCAAATTAGAAGGAATATAAAAACATACGATTTGGATAAATGTGCACTATATCAGGGATTACATGGTTCACAAGATTTATATATCACTTGCTAACAAAATGCCTATTTGTGTCACATTGTTGCACTTACATCCCAGTTTTGACAGTCAAGGTTACCACGCCACATTATCTCCTCTCCCTGTGCGTGTCTAGAGTAACACAGCAGTTAAACCCCTGCCAGCTGTTAACAATGGCATGCTGTGTGTCTAAAGATCTTTGGGAAGGCTGCATGTAAGTGTGTGCGCACATGTATGTGCAGCAGCTGTCGACAGCATGTTCATCTTCTAGCCAGAGCCCAAAACACAGAGACCGGCTGCTCCCAAAGCTCAAAGCAACACTGCAGTTTTCTCGCATTTACAGCTAACTGCTGCCATTGTATTAGATTGTGTCAATATTATTACAACAATATGCCCTGCAGACTTTGCACTTTGGCCAAATATAAATTATGGGTTTAGTGAACATTTTATAACACATACTTGTTGTATTATTTGGGAGTGGGCTCATCAGTGGAAAGAAAAGGATGAGGGTGCTTACATAATCAGGGATAACATGACTAACTTCCTGTTTGCAGTGTTTTAATCAATAAATCAAATTAAAAGACAAAATAAAGAATAAATTAACTCAAAGTAAAGTCAACAGCCGTGCTAGCAATATTATAAGAATGTAGAAGCAGATCTGTGCACGAAGTTCTGATGATAACATGCTTGTAACATGTGAAGAAAGGAGGGGGAGGACCCAGGTGAGTATTAAAAATAAAAAGGATTTAATAAACTTAGACTGACAACAAAAACTTGAGAAACACACTAGAACATGGAAAACAACACTGAAGACCACAGACAAACACACGTCACAAGCACAGAAGTACAATGAACAGGCACAGAAGGGAGGAAACAAAGAGACTAAATAGACACACTGGGTAGCGAGTAAGGACACACAGGTGAGGGCAACAAGACACAGGTGAAGACAATCACAAAGGCAGGAAAACACAGGCAGTAACACTAAACTTAACACAAGAATATTCTGCAAAATAAAACACTGAAAACCAACTCAAGACCACAGGAAAACACAGGTAGCAACAAGACAAAACATTAAACACACAAGAGCGGCAACAGATAAAACACAGAACATGAATCAAAGATACATAAAGTGAAACCAGAAATAAAAACGGACACCACAAAAAACACAAAACAAAAGTGACCCATGACAATTCTAACATCAACTGCTCAGAGGAACTGTTCTTATATTGTCCTTTAAAGTTATCTTGTTCTTTTAAGTTTAACGCTTATCTTGCTAACATTTACTTTCAGCACTTACAACGAATGAGTGAGAACAAAGGTATATCACAACTTTCTGATTTTAATGCTGATATTTGATTGAAACTTTGACTTAATGAACAATATATTGAAAATAACAGACAGCCAAATATTAGCGTTAGCGCAATGTGTTGGCACTCTGTCTGCACTATATTTTGGGCCAAACAATCAATAGTATTCTGAGTATTTCTGTCACAAGAATTAGTTTTCTCCAAAAATGGAGAACATGAGACAAAAAGAAAGTATAATAAAGATAAAGAGATGAAAGCAATAATCTAAACACAGTAAAACACACCATGGTGATGCTCAGTCTAAAGACACACAGCAAGCAGAGCTATCAACATGAGAGAAGAAAGGGTCCCAGATTTTTTTTAAAGATGTGAGCCTTGCCACTCAGGGTCAGCCTAATCTTTTCAAGTTTAAGAAAATAAAGTACACTCTTAATCCAGCTTTAATGGGTAGGTGGGGCAGAGGAAATCCAATTCAACAATATCAGCCTTCTGGCCTACAAAGTCGTATTAGCTGCTTTAACATAGCTGCTAGCATGGCTCAAACTGATATCTTTGTCAATGGGAATTACTAACAGAAAAAAGACACAAGTTGATGAAATCAAGTAAAAGAACATGCTTTTAAAAATATATATTCTGTAGGAGTTGTATTTGTCTTTTGTTGGGCCGTGTAAAGATGCTAAGATCAACAAATCGAACATGTCAAGCCCCTTCTTCCTCCTCTGCAGCTAGCTTAGCAAACAGCAGCTGATATTTCATAGCAGTATTATGTTGCTTCTTGGACTCACAACAAATTAACATCAAACAGACATCACATACTGGTCTCTGCTCAGGTTTCATAGAGCAGCTCTGTGTGTCTGTCAGGAGAATAAAAAAGCAAAGCCTCAAATGCCAAAGTGCGGTTTGTAACACTGAGCCACCCAATGTTATATTTCCAGCAGTCTCATTTTTTCCAAACGTTGGTGTTGCAACTGTGTTCCCATTCACTCACCCCTTGAACACCAAGCCTTGACTTGAAGAGATCCGTTCAAAGGCAGCATATGTCTTGTATACCCTCTTATATTTATATGAATTCACTTTCAAACATTCTTCTGCATCCCCTCAAATGAGCTCACTTAGTTGTCTGATTATGGCATACCTGTGTAATATGATTCAAACATTAGCAGACAAATGTATAACCAGAGTTTTCTAAACTTGTGTATTTAAATTTGGTCCATGAACATAGCCCTTTGCGATTAATATAAGCGTGCCATATTGAAAGAATTTATTGCGCTTATTCAATAAACAAATGTGAACTGTGAGGAGGAAACAGGTGACAAATGCCAGTTCGTTATAGGGTTGACATGCAGACTTGTGGTCCCTTTTATGTCTGTCATTGCAGCCATTCATGGTATTCAGCATGGGCCAGACAGATGATGTGTTGAGAGAGATATTAAGTCGAGACTAAGTACCCCTGACAGATCCAACACATCTGATCTTAGATCACTTGAAAGGTTGAAGTGATACAAACACAAGTGTTACATACGTACAGGCATGGCTGTAGCGTTGAAGAAAATAAGGTAATCCCGATTCACTTTAAGTGGAGAGGTCAGATTTTAGATACAGATTGTTTGTTGCATTTTGTAATTATATCTCGACACAAGATACATTGGATACTTTACTTTGGATTTTGCAGTACAAAATGTGCAATATAAGATGACTGTAATTGGTTGTTATTTTGCTAAATCTAAATTTTTTTCCAATGAACAATCGTTCACCACAGAACATTTAAAAATATTTTTAAACAACCTGCTTTGAAAATCGCTTGATATTATTGCCAGTACTTCCAAGCTCTGCTGCTTTAAAGGTGCTGAGATGATCAGTTGTGTGTGTCTGTGAGGAGTAGCTGTTGTTTTTGCCGTTGTGCAGTCTCTATTTTCTTAAATGCAAGAATTTCTGATGCACATCTTGACAGTCTTTGACGCTTACATCAATTTAAAGTCCTCAGACTTCCAACAATTATGTAATCAATCCTGTTTCATTACACTGTATATCACAAAGTAACTTGTATTTCTCCAGCACTCTTCATAATAAAGTGTCGGATGCATCTCGTAAATGGGAGAAACCTCATAAAGACATTCACCGAAGCTGATTGCTGTCAGTGTCATATCTTTAATCATCTTCACCTTCCTCCTGAGAGGTGAGAACTAAACAGAGGGAACACGTTAAGTACAGTCAGGAGATTCTACTCTCCTACACAATGAAGTCTGAATTACACCTTATCACTACATGAACAATGCCCTCATTCAGAGCTTCAGCATACAAGGAACTGAGCCAGAAACAACACACAGGCACACTCATTCACTCTCATGTCTTTATGTACTTGTGAGGACACTGGATTGATTAATGGTTTTCCTTGATTTGACCTTTACTGTTTGCATGACCCTAACATGTAGCATGAACTTGACCCTAAAAAATGTATATGTTAAATGATGAATCTTGTGAGGATCTTAGTTCTGATACCTTTCAGGAAGGTAGGTCCCAAAATTGTTAAAAAGAAAAAAATGTTGTCAGTAAATAAGATATATGACCCATTAAAGGGACCCCAGCACTCAAAAAATCTCATACATCATGGTAGTACTTGGAGCATTGTGTGAGTAAAAAGTGTAAAACATGAGTGACATAAACATGAACCAAATTGGATTGAAAAGGATTATGGGTAGATCACATACCCATGAACCTATGTCCTTTAGAAATAAAGACATAGTTTTGTCACTTATAAAGCAAACCTTTGATTTCAATTTTAGAGATTGATGAAGTGGTTGATTGTTGTACCATGTAGGAATAAATCAGGGGTGATTGGAATAGATGGAAAGCATGCAAAACATTGCATTGTCGTACCCAGAAGTAGTTCATATTAGTAGTATGTGGTCAGGTTTACATGAAAATATCCTGTTTTTTAAAGTTCAAGAAGGACCAAAATCAAACCATAACATATTTCTTTTGTATGTGCACACACAAAATCATAAAAAAAAAAAATTCACTTGATTTTTAAATGTCTTCTTTCACTTTGTTTCTTCTGACCTTCGTTGTGATGCTCTTGGTATCTTGTGTGAAATGCCTTGTAGCTGAAATGTGCTGTAAAATTAGATTCACCCTGCCTTGTCTTGATCTTTATTTTTCAAGAGCAATGTTTGTAGGTCAAGTACCTATTGTCTGCAACTGTTTCGCATCTTGACATAAACGTTAAGAGATAATATTTCATAATCTATACAGTTTGAAAATGTCAAATGTATGAACAATTATAACACGGAACATGAGTTTCAATGTGTTCAACTTTCCATTATAGGTGACTGTGTAAGTATTAGTATTATGTTTTACTGTTTTATTTTGTAGTTATTGATCCCTGTGTTTCCAGTTTAGTTTCACTTCCTGCCCTTGTGTGTTTCCCTCCTTTTTCTGATTAACCTGATTAGTCTAACCTGTGTCAAGTGTTCCACACCTGTGTTAATTACTCTGTGTATTTAGTTTCTTTGGCTGTTTTACAAACGGCCTGCTACATACTACCTATTAATGTAGTTGGCAGTACTGTGTTTGAATTTAGTATGTAGTATGGCTGTTCTGTTTGATCGGTGTTGCAGTATGCTGGGCCAGACGTCACTGGATTTCCGGTTTCTGAAAGCGGAAGTAAACAACGGCCAAGCTGATAGAGAAACTGCTTCTTTAGCATCCACTGATGAATTCAAAAGTGAAGAAGTGGTTTATATGGAATTTAATAATTTTCACAGCACATAAAAACTGCCCTGTCAAAAAAAGAAGAGAAAAGACAAAGTGGAACGAGCGCTGTGCATTGTGGGAAACAATACGCGAGGGAGATTGGTCCGCTGCATACTGTGAAATTTTTCTGAATCAGTAGACAACCGGGGAGTTTTGGTATACTGCATATTTTCCTCTTGTTCACATACTACTTACTACATATGGAATTTTGGCCAAATCAGTACGTAGTGCTAGTATAGTAGGCAGTTTCGAAAACAGCCTTTGTTTCCCCTGTCCTGTGTTGGATCATTGCATGTCTTCCTTGTGTCCTCTGTGTGTTTCTTTATCTTAGTGACTCCAGCATTTTCTTTTGGATTTAGTTTCTCTGACATTAAGTGAGTTTTTTTTGTTTGTGTTTTGTTTTTTTCTTCTATTATAAAAATCCTATTCTGCACATCCTCTGTATTTCCCCATCGTGACCGAGATTCCTTTCCCAATTTTCTAGTTTTTGGAAAACCTAATAATAGCAAATAGGAATGTTACAAACTAGGCTGACATAGAACACACAAAGTAAAACACACTTAACATTTTTATTTTTATAAACATTTGCTTAAACACTTGTATGTCTTTAAATTAATAAAAAACTAGAACTTTCATTCAGTCCAAACAAGTTGTTTTTGTCCTCATCATAAGAGCCCTGTACAAAAAGTATTTTGTCTACAAAACCCCAATGATTCAATGAAGAAAACTTAATCCATCCATCCATCAACATGAGCCACTTATCCTCAAGGGTCACTTGGAGAGGGTTTAGTGGAAAAAAACTATAAGAGCTAAGTTTTTGTTCTCAATACTTAAGGCCAAAGCACAGGCTGTTCTGACCAGAGTGGGAAGTTTCAAATCCTCCTTAAAAAATAACCCTTAACCACCGTTTCTATCCATCTGTCACTGCCCATCCTCTGGGGATCAGCTGCCTTTATAACTCGCTGCATGAGGGGTAATAAACCTTCCATTTGTCACATCATGTAGCCAACACTTTGTTAAAGTGGGGTACTTTCCTGAGCTTTCATGGCACTTAAAGCAGCTGAGCAACATGACACATGCTGACCAACCAAGCAAGCTAATGATAATAATAATAATAATAATAACTCATATTTATATAGCGCCTTTCAAGAAACACAAGGTCGCTTCACAGGGTCAGGTAGGGGGTCTGGGGGGTAGGTTGGGATAACACTATCTAACAGATAGATCTTTATTTGTCCTTAATAAGGAGATTTGTTGCCACCGTCTGTACAGGAATACATGTATGAACACAATAACCATAAACATCCACCCAGCCTCACAGCAATGGTGCACCACATCCCACAAATATACACACCAGACACATATTCACACACTGGGCACATATAAAACACACCGAACACATATGAACACACTGGACACATATATGCACACCGGACACATATAAGCACACCGGACACATTACAGTGGCATTCTGTTTAGCAGTGCTATGGCCGATGGGACGAAGCTTCTGCCAAACCGGGCTCGCCTACAGTAAGGGGATCTGTATCTGCGACCGGAGGGAAGTAGTGTGAAGACCGAGTAGAGGGGGTGTTGGGGGTCCAGTGTTATAGTGCGTGCTCTGCGTATGATGGCTCTGTTGTTGAGGTCAGACAGGTTGGGTGTGGGGAGGCGGATGATTTTGTTGGAGACAGTTAGCATGTTGTAGTAGCAGGGGGAACAGTAGAGGAGAATGGGTTGGATGATGCTTTGGTACAGTAACAGTAGAAGGTGGGGGCGACAGAAAGTGCTTTGAGTTTGCGGATGGCAGAGAGTCTTTGTTGGCAGCGTTTGTGAATGTCAGTGGTGTGTTGATCAAAGTTGAGTTTATTGTCCAGGGTGAGTCCGAGATATTTGAAGTGATCCACTATTTCGACTGCTTGATTATTGATGTGGATGGGGTTGTGAGCCGGGCTGTGAGTGCTGGAGGAGTGAATGACCAGTTCTTTTGTTTTTGAAATGTTCAGCTGAAGGTGGGGCAAGGCCTTGAGGAAAAGGTACGTTTGCTTTCTTAAAAGTGTCCAGGGTTGGGGTGCTGCGGATGTTGGGAGGGAGAGAGTTCCACAGAGTAGGGGCTGTCACACTGAATGCTCTGTCCCTGAAGGTCCGCAGCTTAGTCCGGGAGAAGGAGAGGAGACCCAGCTCCGAAGACCGTAGGTTCCGGGATGGAGTGTGTTGGTGGAGGTGGTCAGCCAGGTATTGGGGGGCGAGGGCATGCAGGGATTTGTAGGTGAGGAGGAAGAGCTTATAGGTGATGCGGTGAAGCTAGAAATCATTGACAAACAAAAGGAGATGAAAATTGACTGAATGCTGCTTTAAGGACACAGTTTGGTTGATTGGCACAATGGTGTAGATGGACCTCATGTTAAAATTAAGCAATGGATGTTTGGGGAGATTTGTTGATCTGCGTCACAGGTACACTTCCGCTCTTTGTCCACGAATTAGAATATCTTTTAAAAAGTTTCCCATTAGAGTGTATCCAGTGATAACAAGTACGGCCTGCATTAAGCTAAATCATACCTAACAAGCTGCAGCTGTAAATTTGGCTCAATGTTACACCTTTTGTTTGCATGACTTAGTTCCTGAAACAGCATTATGACTCCTATGCCACCTAATGAATAAAGTTAATAGAAACAACAACAAGGATGAGAAAAGAGACAGTAAGTTCAGGTAAGGATGGACCATGTTCCCTGTTCTCCTGAGTAATCCTCATGCTGACTGGCAGCAGCTGGAAGATTGGCAGCTGTTCAATCCCTAATGAGCGACCGTCAGTCTGACCCTGCCCTGTCCCTCATGTCCTCTCTCGGTTCAATAAACCCCCTCGGTCCAGACCTCCAGCCTCTCCTCTCCTCGCCTCACTCCAGACAGCTCTTAGCAATTAGAAGAAGGACCAAACATAATTGCGATGAAAGGACGAGAGCCTGTGTGGCCCGCATTGCCGTCAGCTTGACTGTGTCACAGCCAGGCGACTTGTTGTTCTCAACATTGTCCATCCGCACAGTAAGAGCCTTTGTTCCCAGAGGAGAGCAGATAGAGAGAGGCGATGACCAGAACACCCAAACAAAAGGAGGACTGCCCTGTGCAAGTCTGCACGGTTATTTAACGGCTGAACACAAAGACACGAGGAAATGACAAAGTCACAAAACAAATCAACACGCGAGGCAAACCTTAAAATCTGCATTTTCAGCTTCCACAAAATACAGAGGAAGTAATCTGATCCAAAATTCTACATCGGGAGCGGTTGACACAAGTATCTTCTGCTAAATTCAACATATCAAAGTATCATAAACTGATGTGGAAATGTGCCTCTTGAAGAAACATTTGATGACAAAAACTACAACAATCAAACTCTCAAAATTCTTATGACCATCTCACATGAAAATAATGGTGCAAAATGTTGTTTCTCAGCAGGTGTGAACCATAAATGTAAAAGCTAGTATCAAAACATCCCAGAAAGCCTCGATGATCTCCCTCTTGTTGGACATTTCGGCCTCGGCTCAGTGACTCTAAATGGACGGGCCAAAGAGAGGCTGCAGGGACGGTCAGCAGCTCATTACCAGTAAAAATAGCTCTCTTTGTTTATGAATTTGTCTGTCTGTGGTTGGGTGGATTACTGTATGTCTGATGAGCAGAGATATGACAGAGTGCATGGGACCCACTTTTCCTTTCAGCTGCTGCACAAACATACACAAAAAAAACATTTACACAGCTGAGTGTTCTTATAAAAGTCAGTTATGCAAAGTTAATTAAAGGATTAGCATATGACACGAACTGCTTGATAAAATCTTCAACTGTCATTTTTGCTATGCACATGAGATACACACTGCACGTTGAAGCCTTGATATAATCTTTTCCAATGCCCTGTAGGGAGAATTAAAAAAAAAGTTTATGGTTTGGTTTGACCCAAAACACAGGGAAACCAAACCTCTGTGCAGTTGTAGGCAAATTTCTGTGTGAATACAAACAGTCGTAAGATTTCCTTATTTAAGACTTTTTCCCAGGCTCTAAAGGAATTTAGTTCCTGCTTGAAAAAAAAGGAAAAAATCTCACCGATGATTGTGTGCAGGCTGAGACACTGATATGAAGTTGGTGGGTAAACAATAGGCAGTAACCCTCAGGCCTTTTCCTTTGTGCTGCAGGAATGAAGAGGGGAAACAAACCGTTGACTGAGGTGAAACAGGACGACAGGTGTCAGATGATTGAAACTGGAGTCTGATGGTCTCAGAGATACTGGACAACCTGGGCCAGGAGAAAGTACCCAGAAGTACTGCTCTCATGCAGGCTGCGGAAAATGCTGTAAGATCAGCATTTTCAAAACAATCACAAACACAGAGAGAGCAAACAAAGTGTGGGAAAATGATGACAAGTCTGACTAGAGTTTAGGACTTAGCTGTTGGTATGACTCTCAGCATTGCATTTCCAGGAGCTGGTAGTCTGAGGTTTGGCAGCCAGCACTCAGTTTTTCACCAAAGTTTATAGGCTTTGGAAACTTTTGCCCAGATTCTAAGAAATTTTCCCAGGGCAAGTGTTTAAGAGTGTTCATGGCAATAACAACCTTTAAATTCTTAAAAGAACCACAATTCTAAAAATGTTTGGATGCTGGTTAAAATGTCGATGAAAGCAGATTCTGATGGTTTGCAAATCATTTAAACTCTATTCAGTTGAAAATAGTGCAAAGACAACATTAAAGGTACTGTTTGAGGAATAATGTAACATTTTATAAATTTGATGCCAGCAACACATTTCTAAGAGCACAGAAAAGGTTTTGTAATTATAGAAAAAAAACATCTGGAGGTAACTGAAACTAATTAGGTTAATCTGCAACAGGTTAGTAATATGACTGGTTATAAAAGGGCACTCCAGAGAGACTGAGGCTGTTTTCGAAATGGCCTGCAACATTATACATATGAATGTAGTAGGAAGTAGGTACTGCCTACTGCAAACTGCATTTGAATTTGAATTTAGTATGCTGAGCCGGACGTCACTGGATTTCCGGTTTCAGAAAGTGGAAGTAATCCACTTGCGATTTAAAAAGTTAAGAAGTGGTTTATATGTAATTTAATAATTTTCACAGCACCCAAAAGCAGATTTCCCCACGTCAAAAATGAAGAAAAACAGAAAAAGCGGAACGAGCGCTGTGCATTATGGGAAACAGTACGCAAGGCAGACTGGTCCGATGCATGCTGTGAAATTTTCCCAAATCAATAGACATCTGGGGAGTTTTGGCTTACTGCAGATTTTGCTCTTGTTCACTTACTGATACTGAATTTTGGCCAAATCAGTGCATACTGCTAGTATAGTAGGCAGTTTCGAATACAGCCTGAGACTCCCTGAAGTAAAGAAGAGAATAGGTTCATCCCTCTGTGAGAGACTGCATGAGCAAATAGTTCAACAATTTCAGAATAATGTTGCTCAGTGTAGAATTGCAAAGAATTTGGGGTATTTCCTCAACCGCAATACATAAAATCATAAAAATTGTGGCAATCACTGCATGGGCTCGAAATCACCTCCAGAAATAATTGTCTGTGAACACAGGTTATCACTGCCTCCACTAATTAAAGTTCAAACTGTATTATGTGAAGAGGAAACAATAATGCCAGGAACTTCTCTGGGTCTGAGCCCATTTAAGATTAAGTGGAAAACTGTCCTGTTGTCTGAGAAATCCCAGTCTGACATTTTATTTTGGAAATAATGGATGCTGTGTCCTCCGCTCTAAAGACTACCCAGTCTGTTATCAGTGCACCGTTCTCTGTCTCTCTGTCTTTGGTTGTTTCGCATCTGTTTATAGTTATTTTTTTTCCATCCTTCTCTGTCATTTATTGTCCTTTTGTGGTTATTTTAGATCTCTTGGAACTTGCATGAACTTGTGGCAATTTAGCATCTCTCCCAGTCCATGTATGTCTTTATGGGGTCACTTAATTGTCTAATATCAGATATTCCATCTGATTTCTACCTGCAGCCCTCTTCAGAGGTTGGGCAGTAATGTGAACAAGGGATTTGAAGCACTGTGCCTTTGTTTTGGGCCAGTAGAATACGTACTCCTTTTCAAAGATGCATTATTTAGTTTAGAAGTGATTAGCAATTCACTGTTATCGTGGGTCAAAAGGTGCAATCAAGCTTCTATTTCTGCAGAACTTTCTCGCAGCCGCTGTTTGGGATTAGAGCTGCTAAATTGTGTGAACCAGCTCGGTTATACATTTCCCACTGTTGTAAGATTGTCTTGTCATGAGAGCAAGAAAGAAGGGACAAACAGGTCTATTTATGTAGACTACTGTATTTGTCTGTGTTTTGACAGAGGGGGATATTCAAGTACCCTGTGAACTGTATGGGAGCCAGAGACTCAAATAACTGTTTTTCTTTAAAGAGCAGGATTAAGCACATAAGTAAATAGTTACCCGGTCTATAATTCATGCAAGTTCCCCTAACTCCTTAAGTGAAAGGGGAATTCTGGAGAAAAGACAGGGATATATCTGATCCTGCAGACCTGTAGATGAGACCTGGAACTAAGAGAAGTTAAGGAGCTCATTTGCAGGAAACAAAACATGTACTTCCTTTAGGACTGTGTACGTGCTGCTGGGATAAGCAGCACAGTAGGTGATTCTGTCGGCTGAGTACGGGTGAGGAGGAAGTATGCACTCTATATTTGTGCACGTTGTTCGTTATCATTTTGTCTCAAGAACCATTGTTGTAACTTTAGGTTCCCATGCTGTGTCAGCAGCACTCAGGACACTAAGCTCTGAATGTTGTAGAAAATCAATCAGATCATGTGCTTATATTCAAATAAAGTTTAGATTGTATGTTGTCTCTAGAAATGCAAACTTCTATTTTCAAATAAAGCATTGGCATCAACATTTTTTTGGCATCTTGATTGAAAACCAATACGAAATGGCTGTGATCGTTGGGGCTCAGGTGACACTGCATTAAAAACAGACATGACCATAGGAAAAGAAATTTAGAGAGGAGATCTCAAAAGTGTTTCATTTATATCTCCTAGACAACAATGAGATCTGTTTGAAAGCAAAATGAGACTATAGCTTATGTCTCCTGTTTCTCATTCTTGCCTCCAGAAACAAAGTTGCAAAAAGTCTCAGCTTAGTCTCCCTTTTAGTTCAAAAGGAGATCTCGTCAAAATCTGAGATGATTCTCAGGTATTTCTCAAGTGTTGTGACTCCTTTTGAGCTCAGGTGGAGAAATCAGGGAGCTCTCTCAATTGTCTCAATCTAACCTCATCCATTTGTGTTTGTCAGACTCAGTTTTTGTGTCTCAAGCTGAGCTCAGATGGAGCAAAGAAAGAGCCTGAGCTCATCTTTTCATGAAACATGTATAGTGCCCTGCAAAATTAAGATTTCAATGTAATTGTCCACAAACTTACAATTCTCATTAAAGCATTTGAACCACTTGCAAGATCAGCTATTTAGATGTCAAATGATCTCTTCTTTGACTTCACAATATGGTCATTCCTTTACAAGTATGTTTGGAACAAAACAACTTCACAAAGATTTAGTGTCTTTGAGAGAAATTGCAAAAGATAGAGATTTCATACCAGGTATGACAGACGATTCATTTACAATGTAAGCCGCAAAAGGGCTGACCAGATTTAGCCAGGTTATTACAATTAAAGGGGTGGACTCTTTTGGATGCTGGTGGCCTAGCGGTCTAAGCGCCCCACATACAGAGGCTACAGTCCTCGTAGCAGGGGTTGCCGGTTCGATTCCTGGCTGGTCGACCATTTCCATGTCTTCCCCCGCTCACTACTTCCCACATTTCCTGACTCTCTTCAGCTGTCCTGTCAAATAAAGCCAAAAAGGCCAACAATATATTTTTAAAAAAGAGAAGAAAATTAGCCATTAATGAGATCTCTCATTTAAGTCTCAAATAAGACTCATGTCATGGTCTCAACTATTTCTCCGAGTGAATTTTAGGAGAAACGAATGAGAACAATTTGAAACTTGAATGAGGCTGAAGTGAGAATCTCAATTTTGTCTCCGGAGACTTAGAAGAGAAAGCCTTGAGCATTCAAATTTTCCTCTGGATGACTCTGTAGTGGAAATCACTGCATGGGCTCAAAATCACCTTCAAAATTCATTATCTGTGACCACAGAACTATTTTCTGCTGCTTCAGTTTCAGATTCCTGGTAACATGCATGAAGGCCCACTGTCAAACTGTTGTACAGCATGTGACTTTACACTTTAACAGAGCAGAGCCACCGTTAATGTTATCAGTAACACTTGAGATCCATTTTCTGCAATGACAAGTCGACATGTCTGCTGTTAAAAAGGCTTGTAGGTTGGGGTTAATGTGCATCAATGAAGCATAACTGCATCACTGGTTTGTTTGCATGTTTTTCAATGTCTGCATCTTAACTGCTGAACCGGCATTTAGATGTAATCCCCTAGAGATAGGAAAATGACTTAACTGACCAGCTTTTATAACAATAATATACTTATTTTGGACAAATTTAACCTACTCTATGATGGTAAAAGTAAATTGACATCAACTTTATCACATAAATGCATCTACACATGGAATAATGCTGTGCTGTGTTTTTTGGGAAACCTGAAAAACAATCCCCCCCCTTCAGCTAAAAAGAGAAAGGCGTGTGAATTTTCTCTTCCCGTCACTTCCTCTGCAGTTTCGAGCGTCAAAATCAACCCCTCAGGTGCTTCATTGTCCCACAAAACTCCTGGCTTCCTCGCTCTTTGTGTGGCAGCGTGTCAGGAGCTCCCACGCTGTTCTTGTACAGACATTACACATCAGCACACACAAGAACACTAATCCTCACCCTTCCTTCCCTCGCACAAACTACAATTATCAGATTACTCCCACAAACAAGCCACACACACGCACTTTACGGTAGCTTACAGTCATATTGTCCAAACTCAAATCATTGAATCTTAGAGTAATAAACCGGAGAGCTTCAAAGGCTCGGGTAAACAGTTATTTTCCAGAGGTTTTTTTTCCCCTGCAGAGATGTTCAGTGGGAAAGAGGGCAAGGGAAGACATGAGGGTGTTTGTGTGTGTTTTTCAGAGACAGAAAAAGAAACAGGAGAAAAGAGATAAAGTCCCTCATGAGAGAAAGACAAAATGTCAGTCATGACCTTGCTCTTGTTAAGTCCATATCAGTAACCCCCGGCTCACAGGCCTGACATGGAGCTATTTCATTCCCATGACTGGGCTGCAGATATTTACCCACAGTCCCACAGGGTCATGGAGCCAGTCTGTCCCAGCTGTGCAGAGAAACTTTTGCTTTTCACATCAAGTTTCTCTAAACGGTTCAACATCAGAGGAGAGACATCTCATCGGACGTCTTTGTCTATACAGGCTGCAGGTGCTGAGTCTCACATGGAGGAAATGAATGCTCTGTTTGTTTGTTTCCATCCATCTCTCTCTTTCTTTCTGCGTCTCCCTTTGTCCCATTTTCTAAGCCTAAGAGGTCTTGGTAGATGGCTGTTCAGCATGAGTCTGGTTCTGCTCAAGGTTTTCTACCTGTTAAAAATATGTTTTTCCTTGCCACTGTAACTTCCTAGATACTGCCAAGCGTTGACTCATGGTGGATTAATGTTGGGTCTGTGGCTTTCCTTCATTTGCTCTCTGCGTCTTTATGTTGATTTTAAGATTTCGTTATTAACATATAAGTTGTTGAATATGCTAGCCTATCTCTCAGACCTTTTAAAACCCCATCTTATATCAAGTACTCTAAGAGCTACAGTCCAGTTGCATCTGGCTGTCCCAAAGTCTGGGTCGAAGCCCAGAGAGGACCAAACTTTTTCAGCCAAAGCTCCACAGCTGGGGAAACAAACAAACAAATTAATGAATGCATGAAATCGAATAGAATAAAACACTGGACTATCCCTTTAACCCTCCTGTTATGTTGCGGGTCAAATTGACCCTTTTAAAAGTCTATTTTAGGCAATATATGCCTTCCAAAGCGGCTAAATGCAGCATCAAAAATCTGGGCAGCATGTGACAGAAGAGGTGTCGAGTTAATTTATCAACATCACTTCATAAAAATCAAAAATCAAAATGTAAAATAAAAAGAACAAAAATCTATGTCATGTAAAACTATTGTATTTATATTTAAGTCTTTCCAATGTACATTAAAAAAGTTTTAACATTAATTTTAATGAATAACAAGTGAGTTATCCTCATTAAACCATGCTCTGTGAGAATTAAAGAGCACAAATGGACTAAATCTTGATTTAAATGGTTAGTAATGGAGTTGATTTAAAAAAAAATCTGATTGGGTTTTTTTTGGGTTCTGACACTTTTGGATAATTGAATATGCCCTTGGTCAAATTAACCCAGGAACATTACTGCTGTTCCAGAGAAACGAACATTACAGGAGGGTTAAAAAGGATTAATCACACCCTAGCTGTTAAAGCTAAGTGCAGCAGTCAAAGAACCATACATGCTCCTAAACTTGAAGCAGATTTGTTTTGAAGTTATAATGATGCACCACACCCTTACTCTTGAGCTGAAACGTTTCAATGGCAGCTCATGTTTTACAGTCACCTCTCTTTGCTTGGTTTCCTGTCCAAATTGTAATACCTTTCAAAATGAGAGCAACTGAGGGGCTGGGCTCTGTCACTACATTAAAAGAAAAGTAAGAATGCCAAAACTGGAGTGAAATGGGCTGTGACTGGGAAAAGGTGACGCACCTAAAGTTATAATGTTAGGTGGTGGCTCTCAGTCTGCAGGAAGTGATTTAATGCTGGAGAGATCGGTGCCCTGCAGTGACATCATGGTGCAAAAACTGGCATCACTGAATGTGCTTTTGTGTGGTACATGCAGCAGACCTCTTTGCTCTTTGTTTTAGCTTTATTCATTAAACAAGATTATCTTTTTAGAGACTCGTGCTCGAGTGAGTTTATGGAAACAAACCACGGCTCTTGACTGGGATTTTTTTAAACAACACAACAAGCCTTACATGGCATGAGAATGAAGTCTATTTTTACATTTCAGTGAAAGTTTCCTGTGTAAGTTTAAAACTGCAGGGAAAAGTGGATTAAAGTTGCTAAAACCGCCCCTGGGAAACAAAACAAGCCAGGACCTCTGACACATGGCAGGAGGAGGGAAAGGCTCCAGCGTGAGTATTACAGTGAAAAACAGAGAATGACAGCTTAAAAGAGAAGAAAAGGTGTGTGTTTGCTAAGACTGGATGACATCAGGATGGCAGAAAAAGAAATATATAAGTCAAATAGATTTTAAGTGCACATTAAACCCTGTTTTAAACGATGGATCAAGCTATGGAAGGAGAAGTAGCCCCATGGGAAACCCTAATATGGGAAAGGCTGCATATTTCCCCAAACTCACAAGCACACCCTATTTTTTCCTGGCTGCCCCTGAGGCAAACAGCCTCAGCATAATGTTGGGAAGTTCACTTTTTAAGTAACATTTAATCCCCCAGAGAAGCTTTTGCATCCTCATAAAAACAATGCTTCAGATGATGACTTTTTCCATTAAAAATGCATGTTCTCACAGAAATACCTGTGTGCATGTAGGAGTCTTCCCATGTTGCAATCATAGAAAAGTTAATACAATAAAGGGTGGTATGCAGAGGGTGTAATTATCAAATATTTAAAGGAACAAAGGAGTGGTGTTCTCTGCATGCATGGGAACAGCAGCTCAGAGGTGTGTCATACATCTGAAGACACAGCGAGCTGAATGCATTCCTCTGGAAGGGATATCTGCACGAGCTGCTTTGTAGGTTATAATGTGCCTTAAGGTGTTAAGTTGAGTTTTTTTCTGAAAAAGTGCAGAAAATGTAAACTTGACAGCATGTGTGAGAGCAGGTTGTCAGTTTACATCATTTCAACTACAAGTGCCTATAGGGCCTAGGCTAATTTAACTTATTCATGTCTTTCAAAGTACTTCTATACCTTTCTTTGCACAGATAGTATTTTTATTTTTATTTAGAATTTTCAGATTAGATTTTAGGTTTCTATATTTATTGTCCTTACTGTCTTATTGTTAAGTACCAGTGTTCCAACTCGACTCGACTCTACTCGGTTTGGGTACCTTTTCCACCAGCCCCAATACCGACTCATGGTGGGTGGGTTGTCATAACACAGCTGCGCGAAACTGCGTTCACGTAATTTTGAACGCGACACAAACACAACAATCACAAAGAATGGAGGACATGGAGGTAATGGTGTACTTGTTAACCCTAACCTCGTCAACGGACCACAGAGAAACTTTGCGTGCAGACATTGAACAGTACTGATGACTCTTCGGTGACGACATTCTCTAACCAATCAGTGCCCAGCTGTCCGTCAACGTCACCTTTTAGTATCAGCTCAGCTCGCTTGGAACCAGAGCAGAGCAGGTACAAAAAACTGGTATCTGACACGAGGTACCGCACCCATGGAAAAGCAACACAAACCGAGTAGAGTCGAGTCAAGTCGAGTAGAGTAGGGCTAAGTTGGGCCGGTGGAAAAGGGCCATAAGGTATTTTAGCATTGACTGCAACAATTTCATGATATCGCTGTCTTAATTTCTGCAGTTAAAGAACTCTATTCTCCCATCCTGTCTAGACCCAGGGTGTAGCATTAGGACCAGTGTTCACTTAAAGCGTTTAGCACTTACTTCCAAATTAATACAGTTCAGTGCTTTCAGCTCTCATTGTCCTAAGAAAAAAAAACACTCTCAGCATCAGCTATGTTTTAATGCTGCTACACTCATCAGTGTCATCCGTCCATCTACGACCAATCAAATCAAGAAGGGGAGGAACTTCTGATAACAGCTCTGTCAACAACCATGACTGGTTTGAAGGAGAATCCAACCAATCTCACCTTTTTCTCTCTGTAAAATTCTATCAATGAAATAAAATATTAAGCATACAGGGCTGTTTAAAACAGACTTTGTGGTCACTACTGAGGGAAATTAAAATGCTGTGAGAAAACTTTTGTAACCTGCAACAGTAACTGCAATGTGAGAAGTTCTCTGAAATTGAAGCCTGCGCTGCCAGAGCAAACACCACTGTTAGTGGACACAGGCCCTTAAAGTAAACTGCTTTGTAGGATAGAATTCTTTTATCACTTACATTCAAAAACAATCACATAATTTTGTGTTATAGCGCTGTGTATAGGGTCAGACTCAAATATTTGAAGTCAAAAGTTCAATGGAATTAAAAAATTATGACAGATTTCTGCTGTTTTGTAATTTTAATAAACAAATAATGTAATTGTCATTAATTTGATCATAATATTGATCCACTCAAGTCCTGCTTTTCATGCTTTTGTTCTTTCATACAGTTAGCAGAAGTTGTTATGTATATGAAATCTGTTTACACATGATTTTAAAAGCAGTTATAGATTATAGATATAGATTATATTCAGTGTTATTTTTAGTGAGGCTTTGAAACAAGGATGACTGACAGTGAGACAAAGCAGACTTAGAAGCCGAAAGAGTTGGGTAATGAGGGCATACATGGATGCTGGAGCAGCAAGCACTGGCACAACTTTGTCAACTTTGTCTCTGGGAGTTTAATTCACCCCCCTGTAAACAAAAGGAGGAAGTGGCCCTGTGTGACTGGCTAGCACGGACTTCCTGTTTGTGATTATGTGTCCAAAAACAGCACCAGGGTCTGTGGACCTCCCACGACTCTGCTTCACTCTGAGTTAGAGAACCAGAGACCCGCTGCGTCTGGCTGTCCACATATTGTGCTTACGTAGCTGGGGAGCCACAATACTGGGAAGCAGCTGCAGTGGACATAAAAGTGACAAATGTATGCTGATGATGGCATGAAACACAGCAGCTATCATTAGTGTAATTAGCTTTATGGGTAGTGGCACAGGAAACTGTCCTAATGGTGTTTTAACTTGTCGGGTCAGTAGACCTGACATGCTGACCCTATTCCTTATTCATCAGGTGGACAAAGATTAGTCAGTATCAAGCAGCAACCTCCGGTCTCAAACTATGAGTCCACTGCGGAAGTGCTAAAAACTGCAGTTCATCGAGGATCCACTTGAGGCTGGCTCCGGAAGTACCGGAAACCACATACACACCAATTCAAAAAAGCCGATCTTCACAGCAGAGATAAACATGTTAACAGCCTGGTACAAAAGACAAGTGTAGGCTGGATAGCTCATTTCTCGATCAGCACACACTGTACGGGGGGCTGAATTTTTTCTAAAATGCCAATTTCAAAGATTGGCCTCAAAACAGTGCTTCAGAAACAGATGGGTGACGTCACGGATACAATGTCTATATTTCATACAGTCTATGGTCAGTATATACAAATCCATATCTCAATAAATCTGGGTATATATGGAAGAGTCTTATTTTAGGTCCAGGGTTAAGAAAAGATATCAAAGGAGGAAGATTTTTTTTCATTATGCACTTTGAGAAAATTGAAAATGTCAACAGTAAAGCAGAGTGAAAGCCCTACTTTCAATGCTGATTTGATTCTGAATAAAAAGCCAATACTTTTTCTAAAGTTATCTGTTCATTTGCACAGTCTGGTATCAGACACAGTTAAGGTTTAGACAAGTAAAACATGCTATAGCTCGTCTAATATTTTTAGCTTTAAGCATTGTAGCTTTTCGGAAAAGATTTCTATCATTGTTACTTTTTCATCTGGGCTTTTATTTTGGAAACAATCCTGTCTTTCGTTTCCAAAAAGAGAGGTGTCTCTGCCACTTTTCTGTATGTGCTGGACTATGATGATGTCTTGTGTATGCACGCCTCTTCTTAGATCTTACATGCTCTGGACACTGCATATCATGGAGAATTGAGGTTCATCACTAACTTTGAAGCCCTCACTCATTACTGTTTGCTTTATGAGTGCGTTGAATCGTCCCCCTTGTCTGCTTGTAGAGGTAAACACTGACGTATTCTTACTAACAACTGTATTTTGGGTCTACTTTTTTTCATATCTTCTAACCTAATTCGACAGAAGGGTACAAGAACTTATCACTTTCAGTCCCATGAACTACAATAGGATCTGAAACTGAATGAAATGGTGTAATTTAATATTTGATGGTGCTTTTGAATTACCTCAGGCCGAAACATCTGGTTGTATCTGTTCTGCTTTGTCAGTTGTCACCTTCAAGCCCTCCAGCTCTCTCCCTTCCCAGACTAAGGAGCAGAGTTTTCTTCACATTTTCTCGTAAGACTCTGAGCAGCCAACCTCCTTCCCTTCTCCCTGCTACTGCAGGAAAGCAGGAGCCAGTGACCCTCGCCTGCATTTCCTCAGATTGGGTAACATAACCTACAACTCAACAATAAAGTCAGCAAACCCTCCTCCCTGATAAGAACAAAACAGCAACGCCAGGATACATTAATCCAAGTTTGAAGCACTAAGGAAATAATACCACTGCAATACAATGGCCTATGTTCCTTCCCTCAGGTATGCTTTGTGTATCACAGTGGACATCACACTGAAAAGACTGGTCTCCACGGTGGAGGTGATGTAGATTCGTACAACAAATCAGACTCTGGTGTTAAAGGTAAGACCCTGGCAAACCTGACCTGGTTACTGGGAAAAGGAAATATAGAGACAAGAGATTAAATCTTGTGTGCAACATTCTTCTGCAAAAATGTGATTAATTGATTAAAGGATCAACGGTCTATTATTCCATAACATGCAAATCTGCAGATGAAACCAGTATCTATGTATTCAGTGGAAATATTTCACATACTTCACATACACTACCAGTCAAAAGTTTGGGAACACCTTCTCATTCAAGGGTTTGTATTCATTTTAATTATTTGAAACACTGTAGATTAATACCAAATACATTAACATCAACTATGAAAGAAAATAAATTGAATTATTTAATGAACAAAAAAGTGTGAAAGAAACCAGAATATGTTTTATATTTTAGATTCTGTAAAGTAGCCCCCTTTTTCCTTCATGACAGCTTTGCAAACTCTTGGTATTCTCTCAGTCTGCTTCATGAAGTGGTCTCCTGGAATGGTTTCTAATTAACATGAGCCTTGTCAAGAGTTCATTTTGTAGAATGACTTGCCTTCTTAATGTATTTGAGACCATCAGCTGTGTTGTTCAGAGGTACGGTTAGTAGACAATGGATAGCCCTGTTTGACTACTGTTGTAAATCATATTATGGCAAAACCAGATTATTTCATAGTTTTGATGTCTTCAGTATTAATCTACAATGAGGAAAATAATTCAAATAAATTAAACCCATTGAGTGAGATGGTGTGTCCAGACATTTTACAGGTAGTGTATATCTGAAATGCAGGAAACACAATGCTGGGGTCAAAATTATTGTGAGGTACTCAGACCCTGATCCTCATTTTAATGGCTTATTCCCTGGTCTACTCTGCTGACAAACAGATAAATAGTTAACAACATAGAAAACAGTGTTACACTTCCAAGAATGTTCCCATGAATGATGGATATTTGAGGAAATAAAGATTAAGTTATAAAGACTAAGTATACTGTCTTAATACGGGATATACTCTCTATTTGTAGATATACACTCAGTATAATACTTGTTAACACTGAAATTCATCACGTTGTTGGTTACTAATCTCTGGTTACTGATAAGCTTCATGTTTTATATGTTCAACAGTAAAATGTTTTTGTTTTTTTTGTGCTCACTATTGAGCTCACTACACAGTCCACTACACCTGAAAGGGAGCAGAGGATGACTAAGTGATTTCAGACATTACCTGAGATTGAAGTTGGAAAAAAAAGTCAAAAAGGTTTCAGCAGCCCTAATCCTCTTCTGTAGGAGGATGATAAGCACCTTATATCAAATTTTGTTCTGTAAAAGATTGATGAAACGCAGCCCAAAAGAGAGACCATAATAATTTTGATTGTGGGCTGTACAGCACCCTCTTCCTTGTGTTTTACAAACTTTTAGCTAGCCGCACCCCGGCAATCTTGTCCAGCTAATGAGAGTCCCTCAGGGGTTTGGAGTGGTCACTTCTCTTCACATCATGGAGCTCGTTACAGCCTGTGAGCCTGTAAGCTGTAAACAAGAGCGTATAATTAGAATTGTATTGGCTGTAATGATTCGCTGGTAAGGAAACACGACTCCAGGGCCCTGAAGAGGCTATACGAGCGACTGATACGAGACCCCCTCGAGATGCTCAGGGAACATCTGCAGCAGAGTTTTTGGACATTTGAAGATGTCAACACAGCAGTTGTAGTGAATGAATCAGCACTCGGGGGCAAACAGAGGAAGCTTGTGTGTCGGAGGGCAAGAGGATTAGTGCAGCTCAGTTTTCAGGGGTCATTTATCCTGAGTGTCGGTGGGAAATCTGCCACGCTCTCTCAAGATGAAGTGTAAAGGCAACAAACACATCTCAGTGTGTGAGTGGTGTTACGCATGGCTGAGAAGAAGATATAGGTGAAGAGGCAGACAGTTCACAAGTGTGTCAATGGGTATATGATCTGCTGGAGTCACTTGTAGTCCCAAACAGAGCTTATGTGATCATTTTTTAGAAGTGTTTAACTGAAATGAACGCTTACAGATAGGTTTTTATTCTTTGTGTGAGGCTAAGTTAACGTCAAAATCACATCAAAACAGCAAAAAACAGATATAAAACTACACTAAGCGAAGGCAACGTCATCTCAAAATGATGTCAGTGTTAGAAGTAACATTAAAAATGATGCACAAAGTTTTGGAGTTGTATGGACTCCTGAAATAAGCAATGTAAGCAATGCTACTAAAGATCCCGTGTATGTGTGGATCTCAGATTTAATAATCTTGACAGTGAGGAAAAATCCCATGAAGAGCAGAATACCACAACAATTGATCCACCTAGTCTGATAGCAAAATACAATTTTAATGTTGTCCTTTGGGTTTAATACACACATACAAGTAAGCATCATAGCTGCACAAGGACATCGACCACATTGTCCTGCTACTGCAAATACTCAAATGCCCACCAAATGCATCTTAATCTTAAACATACTCTTTTTTTGTGTAAACTATATCTTGAGTATGTAAAAACGTCAGTGCTCAGATGTTGCACCTCTCCTGTTCTCATCAAACAGCATGCATTGAAAAGTTAGTCTGATGTCTTAAAGGCAATGTGAGGAGTTTTTAGCTGGAACTGAAACATATAGAGAGTAAAAGTGATGCCACTTTATGACATACAAAAGCAAACAAGACCTGCAACAAAACGGAGTGATTCTGTGTAGTTATTTTTAACCCACTGATGGACATACTCTTTTTCATAAGTCTTGAACTCTGGTCGGATACATCTTCTGAGATTGGGATCTCCTGGGGCCATTGCTTCACACCGGGTTTCCTTCAGCCTTGAGTGTCTTATACTTAACATTTGCAGTTTTCTTACCTATACCTAACCAAACCTCTTAACAACACTGAAACAGGGCAGGTTAATTCAGGTTTGTATGACAAAGAGGGTCACCAGTATGAACAAAAACATCATGACTTCTTCCCCCTCTGTGTTTTCAAAACTTAAAATGCAGCAGAGTTATAGGATACACAAAAAGCTTCAGAATCTTGGACAAAACATGTGAAACCATAGACTGTATTAAATTTGGACGTAGTATCCGTGACATCACCCATCTGTTTCTGAAAAGCTGTTCTGAGGCCAAGTCAGCTAGGAGCCATATTGCTGCTGTCGAGCAATTGTGACGTAAAGAGGCGGGCTTTGAGCCTCCTCGCCAACAGCTACAGTGTTCCCGCCTGTCAATCAAGTCAGCTGTGCCTCTCATTGGAAGACTCTTAATCTAAATATCTTTGACATTAACACGTTATGAAACCCCCCCGATCGAGAAATTAGCTATCCACTCATTCACTCACTACACTCGTTTTCATCTTTTTTGAATTGGTGTGTATGTGGTTTCCGGTGTTTCTTCAGCCAGCCTCAAGCGGATCCTTGATGAACTGCAGTTTTTAACACTTCCGCATTGGACTCATATTTTTAGACTGGTCGTTGCCGCTTGTGTAAAACGCACCAAAAGGGGTGTGTCATTTGTTCGCCACCTCAGTAGAAGGCATTGTGTCGGAAATCTCATATCTGTGGCATGTTTTCCCACAGCTTACACACAATGAATATGGCCTTTAAAAGACTGGGTTTCAAGAAATGGGGATTTCACTTCTCTCTTTGTACCATAACTCTGCTCTGTTGCTCTGCATGTCAAACCACTGAATGTTAAAGTTCAGTTATGTGAGGAGCGTCATCGGTTGTCACAAATCAAAGCTGACTGTAAAAAGAAACACGAAGATCTAATACTGTTTAAAACAATACACCTGTTGCGTTCTACAGTTGCTACTAACTGACGGGGTCACATTTTAACATCAACACCATTTTATTTTGGTTTTCATTTGGCTTTATATTATCACTTTACACAACACGTTTACAATCTCTAGGATCAGTTGATCATAACCGTCTCTTCATTTCTGTCACAGTAGATGCACAGATACAAGCCAAGCTCTTGGCATGACACTACGTTACATGAACACGTCCAGACTTGCCCCTTACACATCACATCTGCCGCTGCAGGCTGTCCGGCGCCCACCCACGCACACTCTCTCTCATTCACTGTCTCCCGAAAGAGAAAACAGAAGATCTTTTATGTAAAGTGATATTATTAACACTGACCATTCTTGGCAGGAAGCTCATTCATGAAACACAGTGAGTGCAGCAGTTCAGCAAGTTTATCTTATGTCATTAAATGAGGAGAAGCCAAGAGTCAGCAGAAAAACTGTGGAGAGAAAAATATACAATATGCTCTTACAGTAACTCAATAGTACATCATCATTCACTTAATCATCTCTCCTAGCTGAAATACTGGTGATATCTGAACAGGGACTGCATACAGATTTTGATATGCTAATATCATAGACTGTATAAAATATGAACGAAGTATCTATGACGTCACCCATCTGTTCCTGAGTGCTGTTTTGAAACCAATCGACGGCAGCAGCCATATTGGAAATGAGAAACTCAACCGGGCAGAGTGTGACGTAAAGGGGCGGAGTTTGAGCCTCTTAGTCAACAGCTATGTGTTCCTTTATTTGGGCTGAAACTCGTAATCTTAATATCTTCTGAACCATCGCGTTAGAAAAAAATTAACCCCCCGTACAGTGTGTGCCGATGGAGAAATTAGCTACGTAGAGCCAAGCCGTTTTGTGAACCAGGCTGTAAACATGTTTATTAATGCTGCAAAGATCGTCTTTTTTGAATTGGCGTCTATGTGGTTTACATTGTTTCTGCAGCCAGCCTCAAGCGGATTCTCGATGAATTGCAGTTTGTAACACTTCCGCATGGGCTTCATAGTTTGAGACCGGAGGTTGCCGCTTGGTTAATATGCTAACTCCCCCTTCATTACAATATATATTCACTAATAGTCCCATTTTCACATTTGAAGTAGCTGTATTTTTTTATTTGAATAGAGCAACCAATCATCTCTATTTCCCTCTGTTTAGTTCATCTGTTCATTGAACCTCTTTAAATTAGGACAATAGAAGGTAAACCGTTCTGATTTAAAAGACCATCTGTGGGTATATTTCAGTACAGTTGGTTTTATTTCATGTGAGACATTCAGTAACATAATGCCTTTGCTTTCTGCTATGTTTTAATTCCTCGTTAGTTAAAACCTGGGCTTAAAGCTACCATGTCAAACCTGATTATCTATATAATGTCACCTATCCATCAGGATGGAGGTTAGCAGATTGGCAGATTTCGTTGTAGTTTTTGATTTGATCCGAGTCTGAGCAGCTGTCCGTGTTTTTCTTTTACAGGCTGGTAAAGTAGAACAGGTCTCTCCATCTGTGCTGCAAGAGTCGAGGGGACAGACCCCGACCCCCAGGTCAACACAATGAGAAGGAAATCAACACAAATCCTGTTTACCCGCCACCTCACAATGTGACACAATAAACACATTTCCCCCTTTCCCAACAATGAACGACAGCACAATAGGGAGTTTTTAAATGAAACACAGCTTCTGAGAGCATATGTTTGATAATCTCTTTCAAAAGGAAGGAGTGCTGTGACCTTGCTGTGGAGCGGCAGCACGTCAGGCCTACTCACCTGGGAGATGACTGGCTGTGTGAACAAGTCAATAAGTGTAAAATGACACCACAGAATGAGCTCGTAAAGATCAGAGCCGAGAGGGAGGTCAAACTTTTACCCAGTCTGCGGTAAAGTGCAGCATTTTACACGTTCAGTTGGTGCAGACAACCTCTGCTCTACTGTGCAGACTGGAAAATATGAACACTGTTTTTTACAGGTGGAGAATGATGCAAGCTGTGTTTAACAAGGTGTAGTAAAGCTGGAGTAAATCTGTGACAGCCTTATAAAAATAGAATGTAGTCTATTTATCTTCAAAGATCATCTCCAAATAGATCCTTTATTGTCGTATTTATGTAACATACAAAAGGAATTTCTATGAGACAGAATTAGATGTGATTTCCCTTCTCTTTCATCGGCCCAGCTGCTTTCCACTCTTAATAAATAGGACAAAATTTCCCCCTGTGCAACACTGAGTATAAATACATCAACAGGATAGTTATTTGCTTTGCTTGGTAGACGACGGTTCAGTCAAAAAGCAGCTTTATCTGTGTTAGAGGATTCAAACTCTCCTTTATCAATGTAGGTAACCAGGATGTAGTGTATAATGCTGCTCATGTAGCTTCTTATTACTTCATACCAGCACAGACTGTGAGGGAAGCAAAGTGGTTGTGCAAACTTTTCTGCAACAAAGGATCAATATGACAAATGCATGAGGAAAGTGTAATTTATTTTTATTTTATTTTTGGTTTCACTGTGATTCATTTCATGTGATCATCTTTGTTATCAACATCACACTACAATTAAATCATACACTCCTAATCATTTTAGCACCTGATTTTATAAACATCATCACCAAGATACTTTGAAAAAAAATAAATAATAAAGTTCCACGTATGGGTTTTTAAAAGGCTCACAGAAACCAAATTAAAAAGAAACAGTGAAAACTTTTTAGTTTCTAATGTATTTTTTTAATTATTTATAGCCCGATTTAGTTGACATAATTAGTCTCAAATTAAAGCTCTGTCTATTTTGAGCTGCTTCATGTTCAATTTTCTTTTATTATTAGCATTCAAAAAGTTGTCATTAATATTGATGTGACTTGAAAGCAATTCTTTACCTAGAAAATATTCCAGTCATTACCATAAAGTCCAAGTAAATTACTTTCATAAGATTTTAAAATTGAAACACCCTTACATTTTCTAGCACTGAATATTTATGCAATGAAATTATGCATTTGAATTTCTTTTTTGCCTCTGTATTCAACTGTTAACATTTTCAAAATGTATTTTCCATCTTAATTTGTCAGGGTTCACCAATTCAGAATACAAATATTCAAGTTCTATTTACTATTATTGTATTATTGTATTTATTTATCTATTTATTTATTTATTTATTTATTTATTTATTTATTTATTTATTTATTTATTTATTTATTTATTTATTTATTTATTTATTTATCTATTTATCTATTATTATTATAACATATATTTTGTATTGTTATTATTATTAATGTTATTATTATTATTATTATTATTATTATTATTATCATTATTATTATTATTATTATTATTATTATTATTATTTATTTTTTTTATTCAAGTTAGCTTTCATATACCTAATTTTGATTTTTATGACTTTTCCCACCACTTAGCTCTTCTTTTGTTTAAAAAGTGTGTCGTGTGATAGTGTGAGGATTAAGTATGAAATCAGACGATGCTTTTAAAATAAGTGAGCTGAAATCTAGGTGGGTTAATAACCAAAGCAGCCAAAGCTGATTAAGAGATAATATGACTGAGACATTTCCATGACAATGCTCATATAGTGTTACCTTAATCTGACTATAATCATGTTATTAGTGTGCATGTAAACAGACTGATTTAGGTTACACACAGTCAGGCACCACCTTTCCACTGTGCCCTCCTCCTCCTTGTTTAACATATTTTCTCCATCGCTGCCTCTCACAGCACTCCTACGCCGTCTGCCCTCAGGGTTTAAACGTCTGCCTGATGTTTGTTTTTTTGCTATCAGGCAGCTGTTGTACCTGTAACGTTTTTGGTGGAGTTTCTATGTGTCACTCTGTGGTTTCTTAAAATAATGAGTGTCTGATGGTGTTGAAAGAGACGGTTACCACCTATATGCAGTTCACATGACAGCATCGTTAGTTTGTCAGTTAGCTTCCTCTATAATCTGAAAGTATTTTATGAAGCTGTGGTTTTAAAGTGCTGCAGTGGTCCAACAACTCTTTACCTCCTATAGGCCTACCTCTGAAAAGTACTCTCCCTGTTTGAGAGTCTTCATGTTTCATATAGATTTAATTCAGCTTATCAACAGTAGAGTAGTGGATGGAAATAGGTTAACACTAAAAGTATGTTGCTGTAAGTTTTCACACACCTGAATTATCAAGGTAAGAAAACATAAAGTGCACTTTGATGTAAAAGTAAAATTGTGACAATATTAAAGATGACGAAAAGCCTGCAGCTCCACATTTATTTTAATGCTCTTTCTATTTTTGTACTCGTGGTCTTTACCAGCAGAAGAAGTTCTTTGGTTGTTGAGTCACTGTAGATGTTTAAACTTAGCATTAATGTAATCACTGAGAGGACTTCAGATAATTATTGGCTTAACAGTGCTTGAAATGAACAGCCAACCAAAACTAACTCAGCTGCTACTCGTTCCTCTGAAGTTATTTTCCATCATTTTACAGCTAAACGTCTCACTGTACTGTTTGGGCAAGTTTTGTCAATGTTTTCTTACAGCCAGCACAAGCTCTCAACACAAGTATTACAGGACTGGAGTCCATGACTCAACTTAAGACTGTTCTATTATAAAGACAGTTATTTTGCATACGCTGCTAATAATTATCTCAGTCATCAAACGCATATTCACCTGCATGATAAAGTGCAGTGGTGAGTTGCAGAGGTAGTTTTATAATGTAAAACTACCTCTGCAACTCACCACTGCACTTTATCATATTATTTTAGCCTGTACATATTAGTCAAGCTATTTGTTGTTTCTTTGTATTTATAGCTAAGGTTATTGTTATTATATTTTTATTTTATTTTTTATTGTAGTTCTTATTCTTATTCCTATTCTTATGCCTTGTACAAAGAGAGCACAGTTTACCAAAGTCAAATTCCTTGTGTGTTCAAGCATACTTGGCGAATAAAGCTGATTCTGATTCTGATGCACATTTACATGCAGCGCCAGGGATGATTAAAGCTCCAGTGAGGAGTTTTTAGTTGGTAAGGAAATGTACTGAAATGAACAGTGAAACCTCTTCATGACCTCTTAAAACAAACAAGAACATTAGCAATATATATACAACTTCTATATTGTAACTTCTAATGCCCGCATCAGCTGCACAGGGTAGGAGTCAGACAAGGTGAGTTTCAACAAGGCAAGGAAAAACTTTTTTCCAGATCAGATATTCATGATGAGTTATAAATTTGATTGTTTCAGAAAGTAGGATTCATTTTTTGTCAGAAAACAATCTTAAACATAGAGATAGGACAGAAGGTGTCTCTTTAACCACAGGGGGCAGCAACATTTACACTAACAGGAGCTTTAAATGAGATGCCACAAACCAATTTTTGGAATGCCGACCCTTTTGGTGCCTATACACCTAACCAAACATCTGTTTCTCGTGATCTTGATTCATGTCACGTTCACCTGCAAAATGACATAGTTATGTTCAGCTAAGACTAATTTTTGGTTGCAAAATGTCTAAATATACTTCTATATAGCTATAATGGGGGGAAGCTAATAGCATACTTGATGCAGCTCTGGTGTGTTAAAGTAGCTTTAAGTTTGATTTTCCACTACCTATGATACAGAAACCCTCATGTCCTCGTGAGTCATGTGATTACTGTGTGGGGTGTGAACTCCCTTGCTCTTACTGCTATCTTACCACAAGGGCATCCTAAAAAAATTAGAAAGGTTGTGCCCTGGCAACAAAAATCTATAGACTTCAGGAACTGCAGTGAGACTGGATTGTTTAAAGGGTGACTTCACAACGTGCATTCTCCTGACTGACACATACAGTAGATATTTAAATTCCTCTGACTTGACTAACTTCCCCCAAGTCACAGAAGAAATTACTTAACAGTTTTCACTTAACTACACTGACTTCCCCTTCTAATTCAAGAGCAGCATTATTTGTAAAAGTTAAATATGTCAGTTTTGTTTGTCCGGTAATAAGACATTTTTAAAGCATTGCTATTTGATCTCTTTGAACACTCATTTCTTTCCCAGGTAAGTGAATGTAAGTTTAATCCTCAACTGCTGAGTCAAGATCACAAATGTAAAAGTACATAAACACACACGTTATCAGTTCATGTCATCTACCTGTTCATGACAGCAGTTACCTGTGTGAAGGTGCTCAGCCTCTGTTCACAAACCACTTGATGGGAATCTGCTTCTAAATCTGCTGACTCTTAAAAATTAAAAACAAATGCGAGTCAACGTCAGCGTTTATTTCTTAGTGTGGAAGCTTCCAAGCTGCTAACAGGCTGGTTCTCAGGTTCCCACAGGTTGTGAGACCCTGATGTCTGAGCACAGGACCAGGTTTGACTGATGTAGGCATTTGAAAGATTATGTTTGGTCACTGTTTGCTTTATGGACATTTTTCACGATAAAACTCTTCTTTAAAAACAGCTGTTAGATGACTGCTCTTATATATTTTGCAGAGAAAAAAAACGTTTGCATCACAACCAAAATAATTTAAAGTTTTCTAGAGTCACGTTTTAGGATAAGGAGCTCATTTAAGTTATGGTGGACTCCTAATAATGGTTTTAGATGTCTCCAGATATACTCAAATAGTAGCTAGTTGTTAGGGCGGCTGTGGCTCAGTGGGTAGAGTCAGTCATCTCTCAATCGGAAGGTTGGCGGTTTGATCCCAGCTCCTGCGGTCACATGCCGAAGAGTCCTTGAGCAAGACACTTGACCCCAAATTGATCCAGCTGTTGTTCAGCAGTGTGTGAATGAGATTAGCTAATAATGATGGTCCCTATTATATAGCATCCTCTGCCATCAGTGTGTAATGGTGTGAATGGGTGAATGTGACAAGTTGTCTAAAAGTGCTTTGAGGGGTCAGAAAGACCATAAGAGTACTATATAAGTACAAGTCCATTTACCATTTCCATTTTAAATGATGAAACAGCATGAAGAGAGAAACATCAGGATTTACTAGTTTGACAAATGTGAAAAACTTCAATCATGTAAGTTAATATATCATGAAATAAAGGATAACTTGGGCGAGCTTGTCAACTACAGAAGCAACAGATGGGTTGGTCCCTTTATAAATCATGATAACTGTATTTAAATGATTAAAGCAGTACAATTTATAGCCTACATGAAATGATGGCAATAAAAAGTGCAGGGTCATGAGTTAGTTCTTCTTGTGTGCATCTAATATAGATTCAAATAAAATAAAACAACATATAAGTCTAACTTTTGAATGAATTGCATATAACTGTGTGTAATGACACCGACTAATTGCTGGATCCAACTTGTTAATTAGCCTCTCACTACGCGGGAAAACACACAGAACTATAAAATAAACAAACTTAGCACTATCTCCTCATAAAGTGGGGATGTTTGTGTGTTCTTGGGACAAACTTTGGTTTCTGCGAAGTGTGTGTGTGTGTGTGTGTGTGTGTGTGTGTGTGTGTGTGTTGCCTGTCTGTGCGTGCGTGCGTGTGCGCGCGGAGGAATAACGCCCCTCGTTGCGGAGCAGCGGGTGGAGAAGTGCGTCCCTCAAGTCATTTCCAACCCGGGATCTGAAGTGACAACATCCCATGTACGGAGTTCACAGACGCGCTTCACTTTCTCTGCTGTGGATGTACTCAGGGATGAACTGAACGTGTTTTTTTTATCTGACGAAGAGGAAGACACTATATCGGATCTATGAAAAAACCCACGTGGATTTGTAAAACCATTTTAAACCAGAAGGAATGCATATATTCTTTGTGAAACTAACTTTCTTGTTGTCGCTAATAGCCCTATCACGAGGTGAGTGACTGAGAGATTCTCTCCTTTAACTTTTATGACTTAGGAAGGTAAAATAATGAAGTAATATGTTTATTATCTCCTTCATGTGGGGAGGAGAGTTTGATTTGAACTTGTTGCATCAGGTTTGTAAACTGGTGTTCTTCAACTCAGGTGGGCTGTAGCATAGTCTTCCCAAACTTTTTTGACTCATCCTGGAAGTTTCTGAAGTTAGCTGTTAGTTTACAGTCACCTGGTTCATTTTAATAATTCAATGCCACTGTTGCATTATCTAAAATAATGTATATTTCAGCACTACATCTTGCTGTGCTGCAGCAGTGCTTTGCCCGGACAAGTTGTGCACTTGTCCACGAAATGCCCAACTTTTCTCACTCGTATGTAAACGCATGCCTTTTGCAGATTTTATTCAGAGCTGCGGTTTCTTTATTTTTTTATGATATAGCAAAGCTATGTTACCGCCCAAATGGCACATTCTTTATGGGACAGCTGCAGACAGGAGCATGCAACTGCCAAACTAGTGTCAAGTCCCTATTCAGCCACAAAAAGCTGCACTTTGAGGTGGCATAAGTCACACCTAGCCTCCACATTTATGGAGCACAACTTGTGTTGTGTACTTATAATTCATCTGAGGAAAACTTTGATTTTCACCTGGACAGAAATAGAAGTTTTCTCCAAAGTTGCTTCAAAGTTTAAACAAAAGCTGCAGTTGAATTAAAACTTTCATCTCACAGGTCTAAGATGCTCCATGCTCACGGAGTCGTGTTTGAACCAGGGGAAGTGTGAGGCAACCCCAGAAGGAAACGGAGAGTGCAAGTAAGTAAAATAAATCTTTGTTCTTTTTAAACTTGTGTGTCATGAGGAATACCTGTGTGAAGAGTTTGAAATGTGTGAATGTGAAGTTTGAGATGATTCAGATTTTTGGTTGACATGTGAGGGGCGAGCGATCAAACCACTGTAGCTATTTCTGGGAGGCAAATGGTCAGAGAGCTGAGACAGGAATGAGTGGACATTGATGAGGACAGGGGTCACTACTGTGAGAATGTGTGTTTGTGTGTGTGAGAGTGTGAGTGTGTGTGTGTGTGTGTGTGTGTGTGTGTGTGTGTGTGAGTGTATGTGTGTTAATGCCACCACACTCTCCCCTCTGCAGCCAAACTCTCGCAGCCCTAAATCTTGCTTCTCTTTTCTTTCACGGAGCGACAGCTGGGGTTGCCAGAAGCTCGGCGACCATTGTTCTCTGCTGCGATTAATTCTGTGTGACTAATCTGGGTGAGGCTTCCCAGAGAGACCCTCAGACCCTGTCCTTCTAGTACCCCCCCCCCTACTCCAAAACCCCTCCTCTCTCCTGGGATTTTGTCCCCTCCTCGGTGTCTCTCAGTACTCTCTCTTCCTCACTCTCTCATTCCTTTAGACAGATGGCAGAGGGTAAAGTTTTTAAACCCACGGAAAAACAGAAACAAGGTCTGCACTTTGCCTAATGTTTGGGATGTTTTCAGTCCACATGTAAACCAATAAGCTCCAGCTCTGCCCAGAACTGGTTTTTACTACAAAAGCCTACTTTCGCTTGGCTCTTATTCCATCCTGGCATGAGCATCACCAGCCAGTGTCATCTTACCGTCGCACAACTCGGTGACCGGGCAAGTCATCAGGCCGACTGGGTCACAGTTTCAAGTCTGCAAGACCCAGGCAGCCATCTTGGCCCCCCGCCACATCTTAATTTGGTCTGGTTTTGTCCAGCCCTCAATTACACACTCACCCCCCCATCACCTTCCCCACCTCTTCCCTGGGCCACAAAGCCATCATTGTGCCCCTGCACTGTCCTCCTCCTCAGACTTCTCCAATTAAACATGGAGATGGACGAGCTCGCAGATTTGAAAAGGTTTGAGCGGGCACACAAGGTTCAGTTTGTGGCATTGTGTGTGTGTGTGTGTGTGTGTGTGTGTGTGTGTGTGTGTGTGTGTGTGTGTGTGTGTGTGTGTGTGTGTGTGTGTGTTTAAAGCATTGCTCTTTCATTGTGTTTGTCATCACTGAGCCACAAGAGGGCTGGCTACTCCTGGGAAAAGTTTGAGTTGGGACATCACAGCTTGACAAAACTTGATAGTAAAGCGGAACTGTAAAGAATAACTGAAAAGATAACCAGGAGACTGTTTTAACAGCTTTTTGGCACTTTAGGAGAGTAATAATGGATCATACTGAAAGAAAGATATTTATAATGAATATAGTCGTTCCCTGGGTGCAAATTTAATTCCCTATATTATACCATGTGTCACAGGCTGCTTTTGTCTTGGTTTTTACTTCCTGTATTATTTTTTTCTTTTGCCTCATGTGCTGTCTTCTGCTCTTTTATTCCCTGTGTAAATTTTCTTGTGTGTCTTAGTTAAGTCTTTAGTGTTTCCTGTTTTATTTTGTAGTTCCTGCTCTCTGTGTGTCTGCTGTAGTTTTACTTCCTGCCCCTGTGTGTTTCCCTCCACTTTGATCACCTTCATTTGTTTCACCTGTGCCTTGTGTCACAGCTGAGTCTGATTACCTTGAGTTTATTAAGTCTAACTGATTCCTGCCTTCTGTGTCAGCTGGTTGAGTCTTACCTGCACCGTGTCCCCTGTGGTTGTTTGAGCTTGTGGTGGATTTTTACTTGAAACAACATCTTGGACATTAGAGTTTTGGACACTTGAAAAGTAAGGTCTTTTGATTTTAACTTCTGATCTTTTTGGTTCAATAAAGTTCTGTTTAGTCAGAGTCCTCATCTTGGTTTTACAGTTTTATTGGCACCATGAGATCTAAACCTGTGACTACTGTTAAGGTACTCACAAGTCTAAAACTGAAGAACTCACACAGCTGATCTCACCTGACATAAACTATTTGGTGTTTACTCTCAAGAATTCAAGAATTTAGAGCTTATTATGTACGCATTCACAAATTATGACCAGGAGAGAGCAAAAGGGGAACTGGAGAACACGCAAGTTGAAGGAACATTTGGCTTTAAAGATGAGAATGACAGAGAATGAATGGTTGGCAGGGGAAATGTTATGAGGTGTGCAAAAAGCTTCTAAACTTTTAGAAGAAGAAGAAGAAACATACTTTATTAATTCAATTTTTCCACTTGTGTCATTTTTGTTATCATGCTACACGCACAGTTTGGTGTATATACATACAATTTTTTGCACAAACATGCAGTGGAGAGATGTCAGATTAAGGATGATCAACCAGCATACCCCGAGCAGTTGGGGGTTCGGAGCCTTGCTCAAGGGCACCTCAGCAGTGCCCAGTCCACTTGCCAAACTTCGTCCATGCTCGGACTCAAACCAACGACCCTCCGGTTGCCAAGCCAAGCCCCTATGGACTGAGCTACTGCCGCCCTGTGTTAAAGATAACACACCTCTGCCAGTTTGTCCTGCTGTGCAAAAGTGGTGTTAATATTTCTCTGTTCGGGTCCTCAGAATGTCTTAAAAAGTCTTACAATCTTGTATTACTTGTCTACCTCTGTCTTAATAGACAGTCGTCTAGCTCTTACATTTTATTTTGACACTACTATCGATAACTCCGTCCCTTAAAAGCACGACAGAGGACTTTCTTCATTGCTCTGAGCTCAGTGAGAGCTTAGAGGAAGCTGAATGCTCACTGGTGCATTGATAAAAGGGGCACTCAGCTTTAAAGTGTGACTTCCATAGTTGGTCAACTTTGCCAGCATAAATTAGTAGCAACTGTTCTTCACCCTCTTCTGTAACAGGGCCGAGTCTTTCAAAGGCAATACCCCCAGCTTTTGTTCACAGTTTGGCATCTCAAGTCCGAGACCAGATGATGTAACTCCAAGTATTACCAAGAATCAAGCACAAGGGTTTCTGAAGTCACTTCTTCTTTCATAAGTTCTTCTTGTGTGCATCTCCTAATATTGATGGCTCAGATAGTGAGAGTAAAACTAACAGTATGAGGATGTAAACACAGAAGTAACAGCAGGAGGAACCTTTTTTTAAACTTCTGAGGTGTTGGTTTTTCAGTTACTCACCAATGGGAGGTGTTAAAGGTCAGACTATATGTAATATGATGAGTTAGATAACTGATGTCTGTTTTGGCTTTGTTCAACAGTATTTTAGTTATTCCTCATGAAAGCAGCCAAAAGAGATTTTCCTCCGAGCCTCTGTTTGATCTTGATATAATTGAGTTTTGGTTTCACCTCGATCAAGAAGCTGCTTCTCTTGAATTCAAGAGTTATAATTAAGTGTCATTGGGTGCTTCAGTTTTATATAGTCTGACAGGGATGCCTACTTGACATGCTATACCATAAATACCACCTCCTCCTCCTATCTGGCCCTGTGAGCTCCTGACTGAAGTTTATCTCCAAAGCGCTGCTCCGAGGAGGCCTCTCATTTGCCGCTGAAGCTTGGCAGCAGCAGGAGCGAGCAGTGACAGAGCCGAGCCAATCCAGACCAGGAAACATAACTCCCAGATTCCAGTGGCACAACAATGAGCAGAATCAAAGCGCCTCGGAGAGTAATTCTGCTCTCTCTCGGCCTGGAGGGATGAGAGACGTCGGGTTGGCGAGGAAGGAAGCTGCAGAGAGATCACATACCTTGATCATTAGTCAGTCAGAGTGATGAAAAAATGAGGCGGATTTCTGACAGCCTGTTGAATGCTGCGAGTCACATGATGAGACTTTAGGCTTTAGGTTCTTGATGGATGATGACCCTGAGTTTTTGAGGAGGAGGTATGTCAGCATATCAAAGAAATTCAACAAATCAAGTAGTTCATGCTTTATTTGATTTGAACGCTTAATAAACTATTGATTGTTTTTATTTATTTATTAAAGATCATTCCAAAACTTTATTAGAAAGGGCAACTGAAGAGAGACAGGAAATGTGGGGGGGGGGGGGGGGGGACGACGACTGTGGTTTAGTGGTAGAGTGGGTTGTCTCTGAATTGGAAAGTTGGGGGTTCGATACCAGGACCTGCTGTCTGGAGTGCCGAAGAGTCCTCGGGCAATACAAGTGTCCGGTGTCTGCACCGTTGTGTGAATGGGATTAGTTGCTTTCATAGCAGCCTCTGCCATCAGTGAATGAATGTGGTGTGAATGAGTGAATGTGACATGTAATGTTAGAGTGCTTTAAGTGGTCAGATGACTGGAGCAAGGGTTATATAAATGCAGTCCATGTACATTTACATGCATCATAGGGCTGAGGTCAGGGGTCAAATCAGTGGCTAAGCTGGAGACTTTGCCCCTGAACTGTACCGACTAAGCTAAACCAGCACCCTGTTACTTGTATTTAGTTTGACTTCTGGTTTTCACAAACAAAGTCTGGAACATTTAGAAAACTGAAGACTTTATTCTTGTGAGTTAAACCTTTGGAGCTTTTTTGCCTTTATTGATAGGACAGCTGAAGAGAGACAGGTAATGTGGGGAGTAGAGAGAGAGGGGGAAGACATGCAGCAATGGTCGTGGCCGGGAGTCAAACAAGTGCCAAAACAGCTAGGCCAGCAGGCGCCCTAGAAAACTGAAGACTTTTAAACCAAGAGAGAGGGGCAAAGTATTCTTTACCTTACCCATGTTTGTCAGTATCCACAGGATCCTTGAGCATCATAGCCAATTAGCCGATGCCTGCAATCACAAGGCTGAATAAAAACAAAGTTTGCAGACACTGCAGGCTGCTGTCGAACAATGTTAACGTGCACCCTAAACACTAACACGTTTTGCCTCCTGAGTGATAGCATATCAAATCTCAAAATAGTTACTGGCAAGTGTTAAATATAAATTCTGTTGATTTAATGCAGTTTATTATTGTAGAAGAAAAGAAAGATGTTTGAGTGTGCAATATTTAAAAGCCAAATTGTGAGAGTTTAAAACCCCTAATCAGGATTTTCTGATCGCTGCCCTTCTTTTTCCTCCTCTGAGTCTTTAATCCCCGGCTGGTATGTGCAGCGACTTCTACAGTATCCAACCACTTCAATGAAAGTGAGCCCTTGTCTCTCTGAGGTTCTGGGGATTCCTTAATGGCACCTCTGTTCGCTGGGGTCAGATGAGTCTATCTTAGCATCCCCCCACACTCACCACTCCCCCCTGCTCCCCCCCTACATCTCCATTCAGAGTCAGGAAACAGCCTCAGAGTGGCCTGAGGGAAGAAAAGGTGCCGTATCTGATCATATCATCACACAACGAGAAACACACAGCGCGGGGCTTTTATATGGCCGCTGTAGCCGGTGTTGGGTTCCTCTTGGCAAGAGTCCGGCTGGTGAAAGGGCTGATAGTCAGAGCGCTCCGGCTGACTTGGTGGTGGGGAACCTCAGCACTGGGGATTAGTGATATTTTAGCCTCCCTGCTTGGCATATGCCAAGATAGATCACATAAACTTTGACCATTGATGGGTCTGAAAGTCAGCGTGGGTGAGCCAAAGACACCAGGCATGCTGCAAACCACACTTCCTCTTTTCTTTTTTTCCCCTTCTTTCAGCCGGACCACCTGTCCTTGTGTGGGTGATAGTAGAACAACTAAGGGAGACGTGCGCTCACCCATACAGCAGCATGCCTCATAATACCCATGATTACTTGTGGTTTTGTCCATTCAGCTCAACACAGCAACAGATTGAGTTTGTCTGCCAGGTGTGCTTCTAGCTTCCAGTCACTCTCGCTGCCTGAGACTCGCTCACGCACTCACTCACAGGGTATTTAGGAGAATGAAGTGAGGTGTCTTTGTAGTTAAACTGGGTGGATTGTGCAGTGAAGCAGATGGTAAGACTGATACCAATCGAGACGTCTGCTACACGGAGGAGATGGTAAATTGGGCCTTCAGGACTTTTCTAGGGCTTCAGTTTCTTTTTTTTCTATTTTATTACACATATGAAGAACAAAGCTGAACATTGAAGCTCAATAACAAGACTTTATAGATAAACTCAGCTGCGACAGAACACTAGTTTTGGGGGCTAGAAATGTGCAGAGTCAAAAAACAGCACTAAGTCTCTTTGAATGTGCTAATGAGAAAACATTCAGCATAAAGACGAAATGTTCAAGTAGTACATACAAGTGTACAAAACAGTATCACCTATTTAGAGGGACAATGAAGTGCACTCTGAAACTGAGAGTTGTTTTTATTTCTTACATCTTGAAGTGTTAATCGTCTATGTTTTATAAATATGACACAGTTTAAACTTTATTAGAAGGCGTAACTCTCAAGTAGATATCGCAAATAAACATGTGTTAATGTGCTTAGAAATAAATGCAAAGGTGGTGATATAACCCCACAACTTGCTTTAGAATTAAGGGTTGAACGATTATATGCCTGGCTGATTATCGGAGACGATATTCAGCATTTGCCTGACCATGAGTCTCAGCGTTTTGTTTTACAGATCCCTGATGAAATGAATGAATTAAAAAGTGGACCAGGTGTGTCAGTCCCTCCCTCACCACTCTGTCTCACTTAGTGTCCCGCCAACAACTACGGCTCCTTTAAGAGAAAGATCTGAGCACTTGTACTACTGCTTAATACATACATTGCTATTGTACATAATTATCTGATATTAATTAGTAGTGCCGAACCCTGTGTTTTCAAATCACAGGTCTACATTCTGAGTTTTGAAAGATTTTCATTTTTACTGTTAATACATTTCAGTTCAAATATCAGTTATTGGTCTCATGAACTTCTAAGAATCAGTATCGGCCTTGAGGAACCGATATCAGTCGACTTACACTGAGAATCATCATATTAACAATTTGACTTCAGAGTTAAGGTGATCCATGATAGTTGTGTGTATATGTATGGGTTTACAGCAAACATGGACTGCTTATAGCCTATTTTATGTACTTTTGATTTTGCAAATTGACCTAAAAGTTGGTTAAAAAAAGAACTGCAGTTGTAGCACATTGCAAAAACTGGTGACATTGATGAAGCACAAGGAAGAAGACTCATCTGATACACTAATAAGTAAGTATTTGATCAGTATTTTACCTTAATTTGTCCTCAACATTGCCATATAACTTTGCTACCGAACAACACAAAAATGTCTGAATCACTACATCAAAAAGAGCAGAGCAGTGCTATAGAGTCTCTGATCACAACTCTGAGACAGCACTTAAACTGTGTGTTTACATGATGTTGGTATTTATATGATAAACTACATTTTCTACCTGTTTTAAATACCATCTTAAACATATAAGACATCTCACCCTCTACAGAGATCTTTTAGTGAGTATTCAGATGCAGTTCATGCTTTAGTTTGGCTAACTAGAGAGCTAAGTGTCTGCAGGGCTTTTTCAGTCTATAGATTCAAAGCCTGTTAACAGCCGACGCTCGTCTGGATTTATGGAGGAAAGTTAGTCAGGAAGCAGCGACAAGACTTAAACCTTGAAGTCACTGCGTACAGTAACAACCCAAGTGTCCGGTCACTTTGTCAGCTACACCTTCACACACCCGTAAAAGCCTTTAAGTAGTTCCCAGGATTGTAAAATAAGCAGTAGCAGAAGTCATTAGGGCAGCTATGACTCTCAGGACATACACACACACACACAAACACACACATATATACACACAGTCGTCGTTCCCTGGGGGAGTAGGTTCTTTCCCATGGGCAGTGTCCCTAATGCTCCCAAATAAACAGGGTCTCTAATGAAGGCTGCCAGATGTGGGCTGGCCAGGTCAGCTCTCCTGTACGATTAGAGAGGAAGGAAAGAAGGAGGGACGTAAGGAGAGGGAACGAGGGGCAGCGTTTCCCCTGTAATTTCTGCAGCCAGTGGGGATTTGGTGGTAACTTTGGTTTCAGTTCCACAACAAACAACAACCCTGTTTTCTGCGCCAGATTTGGTTTCAGCTGGAGAGCTATTTTTATTTCAGTGAACGTGATTTGTGCGATTGAAGTTGAATTTAGGCGTTCATTCTGTCGGGTTTGGTTTCTCTACCCATGGTGGCACAGTTGTCACTGTGGTTAGCCACGTAGTGCTGGGAAAACACACAAGAGAAGCAGAAAAAGAGAGAGGGAAGTGTGGAGGAAAGGAGAGCAGAGTGTCCCCCTCCCTCGGGCAATGCTTTTAAAACAGATCAGACAAGACTAAAGGGGACTTAGCCCAGGCACAGAACCAAACAGCCAGGAAATGAGACGGGGTGGTGGGAAGACAGGAGGGGGGGTGAGGTACAAATATGCTCCACTAACACAGTTTGACTCCTGCCTGAAAGCTCAGTGATGGACTCATTGGAGAGAAAGAGACAGAAATGAAAACATTTTAAAGCTAAAGTCTTATTTTTTTCTTGTGTCTTAATAACATCTTTTTGGTCATCATGTCAGACGTCTGGGAGACTGCCTCTAGTGTGAAAAAGATGAGCTAAAAGAAAATACCACTGAAAAAAAGCCAATTAAACTCCACCAACTGACCTATAATAGCAGTTAAAATCAATACAAATGTAAATAATGGTTATTTTCTTTAGTAATCCATAAACTGTGGCTTAAAGAATGTCCAGAAACACAAAAAATCTCAATCTGACTTCCCTAAAGCTCAACCTGACCTCCTCAAATAACTGTCTCTACATTTTTTATTTTGTCTCACCAACTCAAACCCCAATATCTTTTAATTAACAGTGAAATAAAACACAAAAAGATCAGAATCTCATCGCAAGGACAGGGAAGAAGGGAGACAAAACTATTATATGAATGCTGAATTTCTCTGATCTTTAAAAACTGCATGTTAATATTCTGTTAAAGTACCTGTGAGGATCTTTTTTGGTTCCCTGTTGTCAAAGTCTCTTTCTTTGAACAGATATAGTGTCACTTATTGAACACCTTTGTCATGGAAGATGTAAATAGAAAACAGTTTCTGCAGCGTGCAGTTAATCTCTCCAACAGACATTTAAAAATAACATTATAGAAATAATCAGACTTCATACTAAAGGTATTGTTTGCTTCTGTAGCTCATAAAAAGACGTCACTACTTATTTCAGGAGCTTTTAAATACATTCACTTTCATTTTTATCCTCACATGAGGGGATTCCCTGTTTGGTATTGCTGT